>NW_007245720.1:163129-164312 GCF_000164805.1 Carlito syrichta
CAGCAACTTGAATGGATTTGGAGTCTATCATACTCAGTGATCTACCACAGAAACAAAGAACTGAGTATCACATGTTCTCACTCATAAGTGGACCCTGAACACCTATCATAATACTACAAGAAAGGGAATAGCAGAAGCGGGACACTGATGGGGGGGTGGGGACATAAAATCAATAAGGGGACCTGATCCTAATCCAGACGAAGTGAAGGCCAATGGGAGGCCCAAACTACACCTGTACCTAGACCACTTATGTACTCAATCCTGACTTGTACCCCACATCTTTAAAATTAAAAAAAAAAGTGGGCAAAAGATATGAATAGACAATTCTCAAAAGAGACATAAGCAGCCAACAGGTACATGAAAAAAATGCTTAGCCTCACTAATCATCAAAGAAATGCAAATCAAAACCACACTGAGATACCACCTAACTCCAGTCACGATGGCTATCATTAATAACTCAAAAACCAGCAGATGCTGGAGAGGATGTGGGGAAAAGGGAACGCTTCTACATTGTTGGTGGAAGGGTAAAATAGTACAACCTCTATGGAAAACAGTGTAGCGATTTCTAAAAGTTCTAAAAGTTGACCTCCCATATGACCCAGCAATCCATTCCCTTCTGGAAGTATACCTAGAGAACTCAAATCATTCTACAAAAAAGATACTTACAAATGCATGTTTATTACAGCACTACTCACAATAGCAAAAACGTGGAACCAACCCGTGCTGCCCATCCAAAGTGGACTGGATTAAAAAAAAAATGTGGTACATATATACATGATGGACTATTATGCAGTCATAAGGAAGGACAAAATTATGAACTTCGCAGCAACTTGAATGGATTTAGAGTCTATAATACTCAGTGATCTATCACAGAACCAAAGAACTGAGCACTGCATGTTCTCACCTATAAGCAGACTCTGAACATTTATCATAATACTATAAGAAAGGGATTGGCTAGTAGTGGGACACTGCGGGGGGAGGGGGGAACATAACTTCAATAAGGGTACCCGATCCCAAACCAGGCAAATGGGGGACCAAAGGGAGGCCCAAACTTTACCTGTACAATGACTACTTATGTACCTAATCCTGAATTGTACCCACATTTTTAAATAAAAAGAAAATAATAGAGCCGGGCTCGGTGGCTCAGCCTGTAATCCCGCGCCTTTGGGAGACTGAGGTGAGT
>NW_007245720.1:164644-204829 GCF_000164805.1 Carlito syrichta
GCCTCGACCTGCTGGGCTCCGGCGATCCTTCTGCCCCAGCCTTCCGAGTAGCCGGAATTACAGGTGCGCGCTACCACACCTGGCTAGTTTTTTGATTTTATTGTAGAGATGAGGTCTCGTCCGCCCAGGCGGGTCTCGAACCCGCGTGCTCAGGCAATTCACTGACCTCAGACTCCCAAAGGCGCGGGATTACAGGCTGAGCCACCGAGCCCTGCTTGTTTCTGGCTTATTTCACTTAACATAATTATCTTCCAGTTTCATCCATGTTGCTGCAAACGACCGCATTTCATTCTTTTTATGGATAAATAATTTTCTATTGTGTATATATACCACATTTTCTTTATCTATTCATCCATTGTTGGACACTTGGGTTGATTTCATACCTTGGCTAATGTGAGAGTGTGGCAATAAACATAGGAGTGCAGATATCTCTTCAATATACTGATTTCCTTTCCTTTGAATAAATACCCAGTAGTAAACAAATAAACAAAATCCAAAAATTTGTATGAAACCCCCAAAGACCTTGAATGACCAAAGCAATTCTAAAAAAGAACAATGTAAAAATAACAAAGCTTGGAGGCATCATATTATCAGATTTCAAACTATGCTACAAAGCTATAGTAACAACGACAACATTGTAGTGGCATAAAAAACAGATACATAGACTGATGTATTAGAATAGAGACCTAGAAAGTAATCTATGTATCTACATCAAACTGACCTTTTACAAAGGTGCCGAGAGCATTCTTCGGAAAAAAGGACAGTCTCTTCAATAAATGGTGCTGAGAAAACTAGATATCCATATGCAGAAGAATGAAAATAGACCCTTATCTCTCACCCTACACAAAATCAACTCCAAATGGATTAAAGATCTAAATGTAAGACCCAAAACTCTAAAACTACTAGAAGAAAATGTAGAAGAAATGCTTCAGGACATTGGTCTGAGGAAAAGTTTTATGAAGACCTCAAAAACACAGGCAACAAAAAACAAATGGGATCATATCAAACTAAAAAGCTTCTGCACAACAAAGGAAACAATCTCCAGAGTGAAAGGACAACCTACAGAACGGGAGAAAATGTTTGCCAACAATTAATCTGACAAGGGATTAATATCAGATTATACAAGGAACTCAAAACATCTCAACAGCAAAAAACCAAGTAATGCACTTTTATTTTTATGTTATTTTATTTTTATGAGTTGGAGTCTCACCTGTCGCCCAGGCTGGTGTGAAGTGGCACGCTCCCAGCCACCGCAGCCTCGACCTGCTGGGCTCCAGCGATCCTTCTGCCTCAGCCTTCCAAGTAGCTGGAACTACAAGAGCACACTACCACGCCCGGCTATATATATATTTTTTTAAGCAGGATATATTGAGAGGACAGAAAAGCTCTCACAGTGGGAGAGGACCAGAGGGGATGCCCATAATGCACTTTTTAAATGGGGAAAGGATCTGAATAAACAGTTCTCCAAAGAAGAAATATACACGACCAACAAATATATGAAAAAATGCTCAACATCATTAATCATCAAGGAAATGCAAAGCAAAACCACAATGAGATATCACCTTACCCTAGTTAGAATGACTACTATCAAAAGAACAACAACAACAACAAAAACCCAAAACAAAAAACAACTGCTGACGAGGATACAAAGTGGGAATTGGTGGGAATAGAAATTAGTGCAGCCACTATGGAGAACAGATGGCGTTTCCTCAAAAGAATATGAGTGAGAACATGTGGCATTCAGTTATTTGTTTCTGTGATAGTTCATTTAGTATGGTGGTCTTCAGCTGCATCCATGTTGCTGCAAAGGCCATGATTTTGTTCTTTATGGCTGCATAATATTCCACTGTATTTGTGTACCACATTTTCTTTATCCAGTCCACTTTCTGGCCATCTGGGTTGGTTCCATGTCTTTGCTATGTTGCAATGAACATATGTATTCAGCTGTCTTTTTGGTAGAGCAGGGTGATATTAGCAAATGCTGGATGCTACTGAGGAGGGAGTGGGGAGGGAGGGAGCGAGGGAGGAGGAAGCAGGGGGCATGTGGTATCACACTGGGTACTTGGTTCACTATTGGAAAGAGAGCCAGCTAGAAACCCAAACTTCATTTGCACACAACTTACTTATGTAGTATATCCTCACTTTTACCCCACGACTAAAATAAATAATAAAATTAAATTAAAAACTAGAACTACCATGTGATCCTGCTTCCACTTTGTACTTTGATATCTACTTCACAGTCATCTTTTCTCTCTCCCTCTCTCTGTCTCTGTCTCTGTCTCTCTCTCTCTCTCTTTCTCTCTCTGAGAAAGCAGGATTTATTGAGAGGACAGAAAAGCTCCTATAGTAGGAGAGGACCCAAAGGGGTTTCCCCACAGTCATCTTCCGTACCCTAATTTTAGCTGTAAAAGATTTTATTGTCCTTGTAGAGGATCACAAACTTTCTAGTCTCATGGGTCCTTGATCTTAACTTCAGTGATAAGCCCTTGTATATCAGCAGCCCTGACTGTACCATGGACCTTGCCAACTTTTCAGTCAACAATTATTTACTGAGTGTCTGACCTATGCTAGGGTCTGGTTATTCAGACATGAACAGCATAGATATGGTCCCTGCTCTCATGGACCCCTGAAACCACCAGTGAAAATAATTTGTGACTATTATTTCAACTTATCTAAGAATGGCACATAACTAGGAGCATTCTAGCTACATAAGAGGGAAGTTAACTCATTAGATACAATAGATGCTTTAGGACTATGATTCTCACTGGTGACCATCATCTAGGAAGTTGGAGAAATGCAAATTATCAGACACCACCATAGACTTACTGAATTAAAACTCTGTGGATACTTTCCAGCAATGTGTTTTAACAAGCTTACAGTTTGAGAACCACTACCTTGAGGCATTAAGGGTTTAATTTTGAGGAATTTGTTTCAAGATTAAATTCAGCTCTCTGATTTCTCCCCCTTCTAGCTTTCTCATACCCCATTCTCTTTATACCTGTTCTTCAATATCATCTAGGCCTCAAATTTCATTTTCTCCTATTCTGTCAGCACTATTTTGACCACCATAGACAATGACTCTTATACTCATTTTATCTAAGCTACTCGGATCACTCATGGTTTTAACTACTACACCTATACTAATGACTATATCTCTAGTTCTAATCTCTCCCACAAAATCAGATTCATATGGACAGCAGCCTGATGGAACTCTCCATAGGAAAATCCAACAGAAAGTTGAAATGCAATGTATATAAATCTGAATTCCTTATCTAGCTTAGAAAATCCTCTCCCAGCCGGGTTTGGTGGCTCAGCCTGTAATCCCGCACCTTTGGGAGGCTGAGGTGAGTGGATTGCCTGAGCCCGCGGGTTCGAGACCCGCCTAGGCAGGCGAGACCTCATCTCTACAATAAATCAAAAAAATTAACCGGGCGTGGTAGCATGCGCCTGTAATTCCAGCTACTCGGAAGGCTGAGGTGGAAGGATCGCTGGAGCCCAGCAGGTTGAGGCTGCGGTGGCCGGGAGCGGCCACTGCACTCCAGTCTGGGCAACCGAGTGAGACTCCAACTCAAAAAAAAAAAAGAAAAGAAAAGAAAAGAAAATCCTCTCCCCTGCTTATAACTGTTGGTGGTACCATCATCCACCCAGCTATCCCAGTGAAAAACACAAGAGTCATTCTTGACTCCTTGTTCTCCTTCACTAAGCCATGGTGCTTTTCCCTTTTAGACATATCCAGAATTCATCCTTTTCTCTCCATTTCCACTGTCATTGCCCTCATCATTTCTCCCCAGACTATTTTAGTAGTCTCTCACCAAGTAGCCTCTCAGCCAAGGTGTTATCACAGAGATAAATCTAAAATACAGATTATATCAATTATAGAAAATGCACATTATATCAATTCCCTGATGAAAACTTGTCAGTGGCCTTTGTAGTTCAGAGGCATGAGATATATATTTATCTCCTCATCCCTATTCATGCCTGCAACTTCATCTGGTACTCCTTGTTTGTTTGTTTGTTTTGTGCTGGAGCATTACCATTCCTCAAGAATATCATTCTGTTTATCAACGTTGTGACTGTTCATTCTGTCCTTTCTGCATGGAGCATCCTTTTTCTTTTCTCTCCCTGGTTAACACCTTCACATTAACATTTACACTCTTTAAGACTCAGCCCTGAAGTTGTTGTTTCTAGGATATCTTCTCTGATACTTTGGGTTGACTTGGCTGGCCTTTCTCTGGATTCCATAGAACTCTACCCTTTAACACACTGTATTGAAATCATCTATTTCTGTATTTATTTTCTTTTATTTTTTCTCACTAGACTAGACTAGTGTTTGGCGAGCATGGGCTAATCTAGCCTACCACCTGCTTTTTATGGCCCACAAACTAAGAGTGTTTTTTTAAAAAAATATATTTTTAAATGGTTATGGAAAAAAACAAAAAAGGAATAGTATTTCATGATGTGTAAAATTATATGAAATTCAAATTTAAGTGTCCATAAATAAAAAGTTTTATTGGAACAGAATCAAACCCATTCATTTACATATTGCCTATGCTGCTTTTATAATAATATGGCAAAATTGAGTAGTTGTGACAGAGACTGTGTACCCAAAAAGCCTAAAATATTTATCATTTGACTCTATACAGAAAAAAAAAATTGACTCCTGGGCTAGAACCGTGAAGGGAGAGGCTGCTTCTTATTTATTGTTGTCGCCTCAGTACCTAGTACACTCTATGGTCCATAGAAGGGACTCAGACTCAGGATTTTTTTTTTTAACACATCTTGATGTAGGGAAGTAGGAAGTATGAGTAACTGGCTCTCTTGATATTTATATGTTTTATGGTCGCCTAAATTGGCATATGACATTTCATTCAGTGTTTTCTGATTATGGTTATCTGTGATATTGTTTTTAAAAAATTATTATTTTAAAGATGTACAATACAATTCAGGGTTAGGTATACAAATGTCCATTATGCAGGTACCCTTGTTGATGAGGTGTGCCCCCCACCCTGGTAGATTCCCACTACTGCTAATTCCTCCCCCTTCCCACCTGGCAGTTTCCCACTACTGCCAACCTTTTCCTTATAGTATTACTATAATTGTTCAGGGTCCACTTATGAATGAGAACATGTGATACTCAGTTCTTTCTTTCTGTGATAGATCACTCATTATTATAGACTCTAAGTGCATCCAAGTTGCTGTGAAGTTCATAATTTTGTCCTTTTTTATGGCTGTGTAATATTCTATCATGTACATGTACCATGGTTTTTTTTAATCCAGTCTTCTTTTGATGGGCAGCACAGTTGGTTCCATGTTTTTGCTATTGTGAATAGTGCTGCAGTAAACATGCATGTGCAGGTATCTTTTTCATAGAGTGATTTGAGTTCCTCTGGGTATATTCCCAGTAGGGGGGTTGTGGGATCATATGGAAGGTCGATTTTTAGATCTTTTAGGAATCACCAATCTGTTTTCTACAGAGGTTGTACTAGTTTACACTCCCACCAACAGTGTAGAAGTGTTCCCTTTTGCCTGCATCCTCTCCAGCATCTGTTATTTTTTAAGTTATTGATGATGGCCATCCTGACTGGAGCTAGGTGGTATCTCAGTGTGGTTTTGATTTGCATTTCTTTGATGACTAATGAGGCTGAGCATTTTGTCATGTATTTGTTGGCTGCTTGTATGTCTTCTTTTGAGAAGTGCCTATTCATATATTTTGCCCACTTTGTAACGAGTCTATTTGTTTTTTTTCTTTTTAGCATGTTTGAGATCCTTGTAGATCCTAGATATTAGACCTTTGTCAGATATACAGTTGGCAAATATTTTTTTCCAGTCTGTGGGCTGTCTCCCTGCTCCCTTGATGGTTTCTTTGGCTTTGCAGAAGCTTGTCAGTTTGATGAGGTCCCACTTGTCTATCTCATCTCTTACGGCATGGGCACTTGAGGTTTTAATTGGGAATTGGTTGCCTCTTCTAATTTCTATAAGTATATCTCCTGCATTTTCTAAGGTTCTTATAGTTTGAGGTTTTACGTTTAGGTCTTTGATCAATTTAGAGTTGATTTTTGTGTATGGTAATAGGTAGGGGCTCTTTGTCAAAGATGAGTTGGTTGAGAAATTGAGGTTTTGCTTCTAGAATCTCTCTCCTGTTCCATTGATCTATATACCTGTTCTTGAACCAATACCAGGCTGTTTTGATTATTGTAGTTTTATGATAAAATTTAAAGTCTGGGAGTGTGATATCTCCTGCTTTGTTTTTGTTCTTGTTTTTGTTTTTTGCTGAGGATTGTTTTGACTATTTGTGGTCATTTATGTTTCCATATGAATTCCTGTATTGTTGTTTCCAGGTCTTAGAAGAATGCTGCTGGTAATTTGATGGGATTGCATTAAATCTGTAGATTGCCTTGGGTAGGATGGACATCTTAACAAAGAAGCCCAAATAAAAAGCACAATCCAATTCACAATAGCCACACACACACACACACACACACACACAAAGAAATACCTTGGCATCTTCCTAACTAGAGACGTGAAAGACCTTTACAATGAAAACTACAAAACACTGCTCAAAGAACTCAAAGATGATACAAACAGATGGATAAAAAAAATTCTATGTGAGACTGTTTTTAAGTAACTGATCAACTCTAGATACAGTCACCAAACAGCAAAAAGTCTAGTTTATTGTGTGAACGTGGTATCCAGATCTTGGACCAGCATGAAAATTATGAAGAGGAACTGCCATATCTTGGGGCTTTGTCAAGGCCACCCCCCAGTCTCCCTACCTGTCCTGTTTTTGTTGGAATATCCTTTCAATTAAATATTTTGTTGTAATATCTACAATTAAATGGAAGGGATTACAACTATTGAAACTTGTTTAAAGTTGTCCTGTCATATATTAATATATCAGGGATAGGAGGATCTTCACAGATGGCAGTGTTAAAAGAGTCCCGGAAAGATAAAAGATTTTTTTAAAAATCATGCTATATAAGCAGGAATGGGTAAATTATGGTTTGGGGCCATATCAGCCTGCCACCTGTTTTGGCAAATAACATTTTATTGAAACACATGCATGTTCATCTATGTGTTGTTTATGGTTTTACACCACAATGGCAGAGTTGAGTAGTTGCAATAGACTTCATATGGTCTACAAAGTCTAAAATATTTACTACTTGGCCCTTTACAGAATACATTTGCTGTCCCCTGGTACAAAGCATCCTATAAAAAGAAGACCTTGACATTCTATCTAAAGGGTAAAAAGACTGAAAGAGAACCATCATTGTCTATAAGTGAGAATGAATCACAGAATAATTGAACCAACAAACATGGTAGGCAAACGGATGAGTTCTTGAGATTCATTTATTCTTTTGAATGTGGGCGATGATGTCATTGGTATATGGCAAAATGAATGGTATTTCGGTTCACACAAATATGTGTTTGCTTGCTTCTATTCACAAGATATTTATTGATTGCTACTGTCATCTAGCTACTGAAATACCTGCTGTAGATACCATAGAGAATATACAGACATATTCCCTGCCCACAAGGAGCTTATAATCTATTGTGTTTGACCCTGGCAGGACCCCGACTAGTTGTGTTACTTTGAGCAAGTTTACATAACCTTTTTTAGCCATTCTTTTCCCATCTGTATAATGAGAACAGTAACGTGTCTTATAAGTTTATTATAAGGATTAAATTAGATTACATATAAAAGGGGACCCCCCCCAAAACTGGAATTATCTTTTGGCAGATGGGACCCTTGTAGTACAGGCTTCTCCTCCTAGGTAAATATTCTAGGAACTTATCAACATCAGTGTACCAGCTAGTGTTGTTGTGAGAGACGGTGTTCAGCTTCAGTAATTTTATTTTTGAGAGTCTTTCGATGTGTTTGTCCATTTCATGATGGGTGATTTACGTGTGCACCTGCTTAAACCACACTGAGTGTTTAGCAGTTTTTGACTAAAAATGGCATGACCCCAAGCCCCACCCTCCTTATTCACCTGATCTCCCCCTGAGCAACTTTGTTTTTTGTTTCCCTGGATGAAAAAAGTACTCAAAGGGAAACATTTTGCCCATGTGGAAGAAGTGAAACAAAAAACGGCAGAGCACTAAAAGGCATCAAAATTGACAAGTTCAAAAACTGGTTTGAGCAGTGGAAAAAGCATCTCGACAGGTTTTGTGCATCAAACAGAGAGTACTTTGAAGGTGACTGGAGTTTAAACATGCAAGAAGAAATACACCATTTTTTATAAATTCTGATTTGTTGAGGTCTTCCTTTGTATGCACACACACACATATAATCTCACATATATCTCATTATATATGTGTATATATACATATCTTTTCAAGTCATTCAAAGAATATTGAGTGTTGACAATGTACTGAGCACTATTCTTTAGTGATACATTGGTTAATACAACAGATTTAAAAGAAGATCTTGGTCCTTTATGGAAATTACCTTTTAGTTAAATATATGAAAGTTCCGGAAACAGAGTAGGCATTTGGTAACTACTCTTTTCATTGACCTGAGTAAATAAAAGGAAGGCAGTGCTTACCCTTCAGTGCTGATTTTTAGCAGAGTACAATGCTGGTTAAAGCTTCATTATACAAATTTTATTTTCATAGCTAGCACTTTTGACAACATAAACCAGATGCTATTATCAATTACATAGTACCTTAATAATTGTCAACCAGAATAATCATTAGGTTGGATAGCTCATGTTATAAAAAGTGACTAATTCCAAATTGGTTTAAATATGTATATAAAATTATATATATAATTTCATTTTAGAGTTGTAGGCTAAAAGTGAGGATTTACTACATCAATAAGTTGCATGCAGGTGAAGTTTGTGCTTCTGGCTGGTCCTCTCTCCTCCTGATGGCGAATCTGATACCTAGTGTGCTACCATGTGTCCCCATCTCTCCTCCCTCCCTCCCTCCCCTAGCAGTGTCCAGTGCCTGCCAATCTCACCCTTGTTCTCTTGTGACCAGAGAACAGGGCCTACTTATGAGTGAGAACATGCGATATTCAGTTCTTTGTTTCTGTGATTGCTCACTTAATGTGACGGTCTCCAGCTGCAAAGGCCAAATTTTGCTCTTCTTTACGGCAGTGTAATATTCTATCGTATATATATACCACATTTTCTTTATCCAGTCCACTTTCGATAGGAATATGGGTTGGTTGCATGTTTTTGCTATTGTGAATAGTGCAGCAATAAATATAAGTGTGCAGGTGTCTTTTTGGTAGGGTGATTTATGTTCTTCTGGGTATATTCCAATAAGATTGCTGGATTATATGGAAGCTCAATTTTAAGTTCTTTGAGAAATTGCCACACTGCTTTCCACAAAGGTTGAACTAGCTTACATTCCCACCAACAATTTAGAAGCATTTTCTTTTCTCCACAGTCATGCTAGCACCTGTTTTGTTTTGTTTTTTACTTCTTAATGATAGCCATCCTTATCAGTGTTAGGTAGTATCTCAATGTAGCTTTGATTTGCATTTCTCTGATGACAGTGAGGCTGAGCATTTTTTCATATGTTTGTTGGCTGTTTGCATGTCTTCCTTTAAGAAGTGTTGGTTCATGTCCTTTTCCACTTTTTTTGATCTCTGAACTTTTTATAGGCCTCCTGCTTCCCCAAGAGTACCCTGCTCCAGCCGCCTCAGCACTTCAGAACTTTGGTGTCGTTGGTCTTTGCCATCCATTATCCTGTGGGTAGTGGTCTTTTGGATGGTCTGAATGGAGCTGCTCCTGCCCAGGGCATTTTCCACTTTTAAATGGGATTTTTTTCCCCCTGTTGATTCATTTGAGTTCCTTATAGATACTGGATGTTAAGCCTTTGTCAGATGCATAGCTTGCAAATATTTTTTCCCATTCCATTGTCTCTTGACGCTGTGGATGGATTCTTTGTTGTGCAAAAACTTTTCAGTTTGATAAAATTCCTCCTGGCTATCATAGCTTTTGTTGCATTTGCTTTTGAGGATTTGGCCATGAATTCAGTGCCTACTCCGATGTCTAGAAGGGTGATCCCTAAGTTTTCTTCTAAGATTCTTATAGTTTAAAAAAAAAATTAGCCAGGCATGGTAGTGCATACCTGTAGTTCTGGCTACTTGGAAAGTTGAGGTGGAAGGGTTGCCTGAGCCCAGCAGGTCAATGCTGGGATGGCCATGAGTGTGCCACTACACTCCAGCCTGGGCAACAGAGTGAGACTCCAACTCAAAAGAAATAAAAAAATTCTTAGCCGGACTCGGTGGCTCAGCGGCTCAGCCTGTAATCTCACGCCTTTGGGAGACTGAGGTGAGTGGATTGCCTGAGCCTGCGGGTTTGAGACCCGCCTGGGCAGCGAGACCTCATCTCTACAATAAATCAAAAAATCAGCTGGGCATGGTAGCGCATGCCTGTAATTCCGGCTACTTGGAAGGCTGAAGCGGAAGGATCACTGGAGCCCAGCAGGTCAAGGCTGCGGTGGCCGGGAGCGGCCACTGCACTCCAGTCTGGGCGACAGAGTGAGACTCCAACTCAAAAAAAAAAAAAAAAAAAAAAAGATTATTATAGTTTGAGATATTACCTTTGAGTCCTTGATCTATTTTGAGTTAATTTTTGTATATGGTGATAGGTAGGGGTCCAATTTTATTATTTTGCATGTGGCTAGCCAGTTTTCCTAAGTACTATTTGCTAAATATGGTTTCCTTTCTCCAATGTTTGGTTTTGTGTTTTTTCAAAGTCCATATTCTTTTAATATAGAGTACACCTTTTTAAATGATACATTCACAGGACAATGATTGTTTTTGATGGCTTTGTTGAAGATTAATGTTGATTGAAGAACTGTGGATTTATAAAACTGTTTTATAAAATAAAACTGTGTTTTATTTCTGGATTCTCTCTCCTGTTCAATTGTTCTATATGTCTATTCCTGTACCAGTACCATGCTCTCTTGGTTATTGTAGTCTTGTAGTAAAGTGTGATGCCTCTAGCTTTGTTCCTTTTGCTGAGGATTGCTTTAGTTATTCAGGCTCTTTTTTGCTTCTATTTGAATTTCTGTTATTTTTTTTTTTACGTCTGTGAAAATGATGTTGGCAATTTGATAGGGATTGCATTGAATCTGTAGATTACCTTGGGTTAGATGGACGTCTTTACAATATTGATTATCCTATCCATGAGCATGGGATGTTTTTCCATTTGTTCGTGTCATCCTTGATTTGAGCAGTGTTTTATAGTCTCATTGTAAACATCTTTAACTTTTGTGGTTAGGTGGTTGCCAAGGTATTTTATTTTATTCTTTGTGGTTATTGTGAATGGAATTGTGCTTTAATTTGGTTCTCAGCCTGATTGTTGTTGATGTATAGAAATGCAACTGCTTTTTGTGCATTGATTTTGTATCCTGAGACTTTAGCAAAGTTGCTTATCAGTGCAAGATTTTTGACGGATTCTTTAGGGTGTTCTAGGCATAGAATCATATCATCTGCAAAGAGGGATAACTTCCTCTTTTCTTATTTGTATACCCCTGATTTCTTTCTCCTGCCTTATTGTTCTGGCTAGGATTTCCAGTACTTTATTGAATAGGAGGGTTGAGAGTAATCTTCCTTGTCTTTTTCAGTTCTTAGGGAGAATGCTTTCAGCTTCTGCCCATTAAGTGTGTTGGTTTTAGATTTGTTCTAGATGGCTCTGATTGTTTTGAGAAATGTTCCTTCAATGCCTAAGTGTTTGAAGGTTTTGAGGGTTTTCATCAAGAAGGGATGCTGGATTTTATCTAATGCTTTTTCTAAATCTAATGAGATAAACATGTGGTTCTTGGTTTTACACCTGTTTATGTGATGAATTACATTTATAGACTTATGTATGTTGAATCAGATCTGCATCCCTGGAATGATGCTTGCCTGGTCATGATGGATGATACTTGAAATGTGTTGTTGGATATGATTTGCTAGAATCTTTTTGAGAATGTCTGCATCTATATGTATCAGGGAAATGGGCCTGTAGTTCTCTTTCCTTGTTGGATCTTTGCCAGTTTTGGGTATCAGGGTGATAATAACTTCATAGAATGAGCTAGGGATAATTCCTTCCTTCTCAATTGCCTGGAATACTTTTAGTAGGATTGGTATCAGCTCTTCCTTGTATGTCTTGTAGAATTCAGCTGAGAAACCATCTGGCCTAGGGCTGTTTTGGGCAGGGAGGTTTCTTATAACTGAGTTGATTTCTTAGATTGTTATTGGTCTATTTAGGGTTTCAATTTTCTTCCTGTTTCAACTTTGGAAGGTTATGTGATACCAGGAATTCCTCTGTTTCCTCTAGATTTTGTAGTTTGCTTGAATACAGATATTCTTAGTAATCCCTGATAATCTTTTGAATTTCTTTAGGGTCCGTTATGACATCACACTTTTTATTTCTAATTGTGTTTATTTGGACTTTCTCTCTCTCTCTTTTTGGGGGGTCAATCTGGCCAGGGATCTGTCAATCTTATTTATTCTTTCAACAGACCAGGTTTTTGTCTTGTTGATTCTTTCTATGATTTTCTTTTTTTGTCTTTTGTTTTGGATTCTATTTCATTCCATGTGACTTTATTTTAGTGATTTAAATTTTCGACTACATTTAGGATTTAATTGTCCTTGCCTTTCCAGTCCCCTGAGATGTAACATTAGGCTATTTACTTGAAGTCCCACTATATTCTTGATATGTGTGTAATGTTATAAACTTCTCTCTCAGCACTGATTTCATAGTATTCTAAAGGTTTTGATATGTTGTATCTTTCCTTTCATTTGTTTCCGGGAATTTTAAAAAATTTCTTCCTTGATTTCTATGTTAACCCCAAAGTCATTCAGCAGTATATTGTTTAATTTCCATGTATTTGTGTGTTTGGGGGTGTTCCTCTTGATTGTTACACTTATTTTTATTCCACTCAGAGAAGATTCTTGGTATCATTTCAACTTTTTGAATTTTATTCATGCTTGATTTCTGCCCGAGACTGTGATCAGTCTTGGATTATGTTCTATGTGCTGATGAATAGAATGTATACTCTGTGGCCATTGGGTGACATGTTCTGTAGATGTCTATTACATCCAGTTGGTTGAGTGTTGAGTTAAGGTTCCAGATTTTCTTGTTAGTTTTTGGCCTCAATGATCTGTCTAGGGCTGTTAGCAGGGTATTAAAGTCTCTGACTATAATTGTGTGGGTGTCTATGTCTTCTCTTAGTTTAAGTGGCAATTTTTTGATAAATTTGGGTGCTTCTTGTTGGGTACATATATATTTAAGGTGCATATTTCTTGCTGGTGTGTTGAGCCTATTTATTATTATATAGTGTCCTTTTAACTTTTATTGTTTTGAAGTCTATCTTGTCTGATGTAAGAAGAGCTATTTCTGTTCTTTTTTTTTGTTTTTCACTTGCCTGGAAGATCTTTCTCCAGCTCTTTACTTTGATCCTGTGGATGCCCTTTGTAGTGAGATGGGTTTCCTGGAGCCAGCAGAATGTTGGATCATGTTTCTTTATCCAGTGTGCTACTCTATGCCTTTTGGGTGGTGCATTCAGTCTATTCATGTTCAAGTTAATTATTGATATGTGAGGGTTTATCCCTGTCATACTTCTCTTAAGAGGTTGCTTTAGGAGGCCCAAACTACCTATACAATGTTCATTTGTATACATAATCCTGAATTGTACCCCACATCTTTAAAATAAAATATAAAAAGAAAGAAAGAAAGAACAGTAAGAAACCAAAAAAAGAGGTTACTTTGTTTTTGTTTTTTTAGGTTTTGTGGTTGTTTTGTATGATCCATTAACTCTGTGCTTGCCTGTGCTTTTGAGATGGCTGGAGCTATTCTTTTGTTTCTGTGCATCTCCTGGTAGCATGTCCTCTTAGGGATTGTATTGTAAAGGTCCACTGGTAGCATGTTCTCTTAGGGTTTGGATATCTGGGAATGATTTTTACTATCCTTCATTGATGAAACTTAGCTTAGCAGGGTAGAAAATTCTTAGCTGGAATTGCTTTTCATTAAGAACATTGACGATGGGGCTCAAATCCCTTCTGGTTTATATAGTTTCTGCTGAAAATCTGCTGCAATCCTGATGGGTCTTCCTCAGTAGGTGGTTTATCCCTTCTCTCTAGCTGCCTTTAAGAGTTTTTCTTTTATGCCTACCTTGTGTAGATGGATTACTGCATGACTTAAGGATGATCATCTCATGTAATACCTTGAAGAGGTTCTTTGGATTTCTTGTGTTTGGACAGTCACCTTTCTGGCAAGATATGGGAAATTTTCTTGGATGACCTCTTGGAAGTCTTGTTCCAAGGAGTTCTCAGTTTCCCCTCCTGTCTCAGGGATGCAAATCAACTGTAGATCTGGTCTCTTTACATAGTCCCAAATCTCTTATAGGCTTTGCTCATTCTTCTTGAGTCTTCTTGTTTTTGTTAGACTGAGTTAGTTCAACATTTTGATCCTCAAACTGAGATTCTTTCCTCTGCCTGGTCAATTCTGCTGCCTAGACCTAACTGCATGCTTTGAAATTTCAGGAAGGAATTCTTCATTCCCAGGATTTCAAATTTGACCTTTCTTATATTAGCTAGCTCAACTTTTATATCCTGCACTGCTCTTGTTGCCTAGGTGATCTGTGCTTCCATCTTCTCGTGGTTTTCCTGGACTGTTTTTGCCATCCATAGTCTGAAGTCTATGCCTGTCACAAGAGACAGGTCATTCTGCATGGGTTCCATTGCTTGGAATCTGGGAGGATCTTTTGTTAATGATGCTTCATTAAGACTGTGGGGGATTGCTGGGTTTTTTCTTATTTTTGTTTTTGTTTTTGTCTGGTTCTTCCTTATCTGTGAGGAGCAACTCTTCTTTTTTATTCTTATTTTTATATTGTTTTGTAGTTACATTTGGTTGCTACTGTTGGGTGACCTTTTGTGAAAGTTTTTTTTTTTTTTTTTTGAGTTGGAGTCTCACTCTGTCGCCCATACTGGACTGCAGTGGCTGCTCCTGGCCACCGCAGCCTCGACCTGCTGGGCTCCGGCGATCCTTCTGCCTCAGCCTTCCAAGTAGCCAGAATTACAGGCATGCACTACCACGCCTGGCTGATTTTTTGATTTATTGTAGAGATGAGGTCTCGCTGCAGGCGGGTCTCGAACCCGCGGGCTCAGGCAATCCACCCACCTCAGCCTCCCAAAGGCGTGGGATTACAGGCTGAGCCACCGAGCCCAGCTGACAGTTATTTTTTATTTTTATTTTCTATTCTTATCCTACAGGGTGCTCCCCTCTTGTGTTGAACTCCTCCTTCCCCCTAGGAACGGTAGTCTGTGATGGCTCAACCACTGTTGGTCCTGCTGCTTTTCTGGGTCTAGCTGCCCTAAGGCCTTTTTGCCATATGAAAAAGTTCTTACAAGGAGAGAAGGACTTCCAGGACCACAGGCACCTCCAGGTACACCTGCTAGGCAGTCTCAGAACTCACAGTGACTTTCTGCTACAAAGTTTTTCCCATGATTGGTACAAACTGACTGTGTTTCAATCCCCTGCTGTGAGTTCTCTATGTGGATCAGAAGGAAGGAAGGACACCCTGGCCACTGTGGCAGCACTGCTGAAATGACAGTACTGTCCATTTCCCAGAAGCACTCCCATGAGGAGATGGGGGTACCAGGGGCTCCTCTTAATTCGCCCTCTCTTACTAAAGGCCTATCTGCCTTCAGAACTCAAAAGCAACAGAATCTGCCATAGCTTGCTCCAAACTGGCACACATGATGGCAGGACCTGCCCTTGGGGTGAGTGATGCCAGTAGGTGATCTTTCCTGGTTTGGATGCTGGCCACTGAGCACTGCCCATGAGGTACAAGCTCTCAGATATTGATTTGCCATAAGTGTTCAGAGCTCAGATAGGTTCCCAGCTCCATATGGGCTCTGGTAACATGCTGCTGTACTGTATCCAGGCCACCTCCTGCATGGGACTGGAGTCCCATGCAGCTGGGGTTAGGGGAACTGTCACAGACTATGTCAGTAATACTCATCCCCTTTCACATAAGGCAGAACTGCAATTCTGATGCAAGCCTGATGCCTGGTGGGGATGGGGCCTTCCAGCTCCAAAGCTGGCCACCTGCTCTCTCCTCCTCATTCCCTCTGTGTCCCAAGAGTCCTCTGCAGGATGTGGGATCCATCTTTCATCTCAGTCTGCTCAAGCTTCTGGGGGTCATTGGCTGCTAGGGCTCTCCTCTTTGGTCTGCTATGTGTGAAAGGTGCTGGCTGGTAACTACTGGGTGGTTATCTTGGATCGCTCCTCTCAAAGACTTTTATTTTAAAGATGTGGGATAAATCCAGGATTGGTTACATGACTGGCCATCATACAGGTGAAGTTTGGGTTTCCCAGTGGTCCTCACTTTACCTAGTTTGGGATCAGGTGCCCTTATTAGTGTTATATGCCCCTCCCCCACCCACCCAAGGTAGTGGCCCACTGTTGCCAATCCCTTTCATGTAGCATTATGATAAATGTTCAGGTCTCCTTGTGAGTGAGAACATGTGGTACTCAGTTCTTTGTTTCTGTGATAGTTCACTGAGTTTGATGGACTCTAAATTTATCCAAGTTGCAGCGAAATCCATAATTTTGTCCTTCTTTAGAGTTGCATAATAGTTCATCATGTATATGTACCACATTTTTAAAATCCAGTTCACCTTCAGTGGGCAACACGGTTGGTTTCATGGTTTTGCTACTGTGAATAGTGCTGCAATAAACATGTGTGAGCAGGTATCTTTTTTATAAAATGATTTGAGCTCCTCTGGGTATATTCCCAGATGAGGGATTGCTGGGCCATATGGAAGGTCAATTTTTAGATCTTTTAGAAATTGCCACACTGTTTTCCACAGAGGTTGTACTAGTTTACTCTCCCACCAACAGCGTAGAAGCATTCCTTGTTCTCCACATCCTCTCCAGCATCTGTTGTTTTTAGAGTTATTAATTAGCCATCCTGACTGGAGTTAGGTGGTATCTCAGTGTGGTTTTTATTTGCATTTCTTTGATGATTAGTGAGGCTGAGCATTTATTTCATGTATCTGTTGACTGTCCGTATGTCTTCTTTTGAGAAGTGTCTTTTCATATCTTTTGTCCACTTTTTAATAGGGCTGTTGGTTTTTTTCCTTTCGGCATGTTTGAGTTCCTTGTAGATCCTGGATGTTAGGCCTTTGTCATACCTCAAATTATAAGAATCTTAGATAACACAGGAGACACCCTTACAGAAATTGGAATAGACAACCAATTCCTGATCAAAACTACAAAAGCCCATGGCATAAGAGGTAAGATAGACAAGTGGGACTTCATCAAACTGAAAAGCTTCTGCAAAGCCAAAGAAACCATTAAGAGCGTAGGGAGACAGCCTACAGAATGGTAAAAATATTTAAAAGTATCTTTAATCCTTGTAAACAAAAAACATTTCCTGGCTTCTGTGATGTCCCAATGTCTTCCCTATGGATCTCCAAGTACTTGCAGGTCACAAGGAAACAGAAGCTGTGGCAGAGTCACATGGGCCTCCTGGAGAGTTGAAGATGAAACAGTAGAGATTGGACTACTTCTCTTTTTTTAAAATGTGCCTCTTTGCCTTTTCTGTATTGTTCCTTGACCTAGAAACTTTTCTACCCCTTTCTACCAAAACAAAGACAAGCCATACTTCAAAGTCAAGTTCCAGTCAAAAGAAAAGGTATTGTCAGAGCTAAAAGATGCCTTTGTAATTACTGTACTTAATGATGTACTTAAGGTGAGAAAACTGATGCCTAGAATAAAGAAGGACTTTCCTAAGGCCACATAGCTTTGAAATGACAGAGGTAGAACTAGATCCAGCAGATTTTGTTTTACCTGTCAAGCTTTATTTCCACTGTTTCTGAGGTGTCTCATATTTACTACCTCCTCTAGGAAGCCTTTCTGTACTTGAGGGAAATGTCTCCTTCCTATACCTAAAGTAAGTTTGTGATTCTATCCTTTACCTTAACTTCAGCCTCTGCCAATTCATCTTTTATGAATTGATCCATACCAAGAGTTTCACCTCTCTCCTGGATATAGGAGACTGCCAGATCTCTTTCCCCAGATTTCCCTACTTCCTGAGCTCCAGACTTCCATTCCAAAGTATGCATTACCCCTTACCTAACCCCTACCCATGCAATGTCTTGCTATCTCTATTTCTGTCTATGGCATCTTTCCCATCTTTGTAAGTCAAGTTCAAAATTGTAGAATCCTCTTAAATTTCCTCTTTTATTCCCAGCAGTCTCTAAGTTTTTTCTGAGCTGCCTCTGCAGTATTTCTAATATCCATCTCATCCATCTCCTTTGCCTTCTTCCTGCTACTGCCAGGGACTCATTACCTCTTGTCTGGATGCCCTCCAGCCCATTCTCTGCACTTCTGCCAAATTAATCTTCCTAAAGTACATCTCTGTATTTATTTCAATCAGCAATAATTGTGCATTGGGTAAACCTCATGAGTTATGAGGTCCCTATTGTGCCTAGCCTTGGCCGTGTCATTCCCTTTCTCAAAAAATCCCTAAATACCTCCAGAACTACATCCAAATACTTTATCCTAGCATTTAAGGCACTGTGTAGATGGGTCTAAATGACTTTTTTCTATCCTTATCTTTATGAAACTCAAAGGGATATATCTTAAAACAGCTTATCTCCTTACTTGGACATACCTGATTATTTCACCTGTGTCCCGGACCTCATTCCCCTCTGCTTCCTTAAGAAATCTTACTACTTTAATTTCTATTCTACCTTTTTCAGACATTTTCTGCCTGTTATCCTTTTCTTTGTCCTAGTTCCTTCCCCTGTGTCTACAAACCAGCTCAGGTCTCTGCCATGTTGAAAACACCTTTTCTAAACCTGTAGTCATCTTTAAGGATTGCCCTCCACCTTTTTTTAATAGCCAAAATACTTTGAAAAGTTGTTTCCTCTCACTATTTCTACTCGTTCACCTTCCATCCACAAGCACAACCCATAACATTCTAACTTCATCCCCCACCACATCCCTCAAGTGATCAAAATTACCAGTGACCTATTAATTATTTAGAGTGATGAACTCCTTTAAGTTATTATCTTACTTCACTTCTATATTAGTGTTCCGGGGCTACTATAACAAAGTATCACAAACTGGGTACCATAAAACAGCAGAAATTCTCTCACAGTTTGAGAAACTAGAAGTCTGAAATCGAGGTGTCGGCAGGGCCCAGCTCCCTCTGAAGGCTCTAGGAAAGAACACTTCCTTACCTTTTCCTGGCTTCTGGTGGTTACCAGCAACCCTTGGTATTTGTTGGCTTATAGACACAGCATTCCAAGAGCTTCCTCCATCTTCACATGGCACTTTCCCCTGTGTCTTTGCTTGTCTCAGTATCAATGTGGCCTTTTTATAAGGTAATCAGTCATTGGATTTAAGGCCCACCTTTGTGCAGTATGGCCTCACATTAATTAATTACATCTGCAAAGACCCTATCTCCAAATTGAGTCATGCTCAAAGGTTCTGGGTAGACATGAATTTTGGGGAGACACCATTAAACCTGGCACAACCTCTCATTAGCACTTTACACTGTTGAACATTACTTCCTTCTTAAAATTGTATCTTCCCTTTGTTCCAGCAACATTATTCTTCCCCTGGCTTTTCTTCGCTTTCACCTGTCTATTCCTTTTTTAATGGATTATCTTTATCTACTTACCCCTTAAGTCTCCAAAGTTCTGCACAAGTTTCTCTACTCTTCTCATACTACACATTCTGAATGATTTAATACATTCTGACTTAGCTTAGCAAATAAAACTTCTAAGTCTCTCACTCCATTCCACACCACTCTCCCATTTATCCCACTTCTTTCTGGATATCTCCATTTATGTACCTCACGAATATCTCCAAAACTCCACGTGTATATGTTAAATTCATTAACCTCCACCTTTAACCCTGATAAAAGCTGCTTCTCCTCCTGCATGCCTCTATAAAAGTGAATAGTTCATAGTAAACCCAGTTTTTTCAACTCCTCATTTCTATATCTAATTGATCAAGTCTTGGCCATTTTTACATACTGAAAATTTCTCAAGCTTCTTTTCTCTTGTTTGTTCACTGCAACAGTCTCTCAGCCAGTTTATCTACCTCCAGTCTTGCCATGTGTTCTACCTTCTAAGTTTATTTTCCCCATTGTAACCAGAGTCATCTTTTAAAATGTCAATCTGGCCATGAGATCTTACTCACCAAAACCCTCCAAGGTTCCCTACTGTGTTCAGGATAAAATCTAAACTCCTTAAGTTGGTTGAACAGGTCTCTTAAAATATAACCTCTATTTGTCTCCACCCAGTCCACACAAGCTTGCACTTTTGTTATATCCATTTGACTATAACATTCAACTGCTTGTGCCTCTCCACCTATAACATTTCTCTCATATCTCTGTGCCTTTTCACATTCTGCTCCTTCTTTCCAGAGCGATGACTCATCCCTCCTTTTCTTTGCTTAGCTAACCCTTACTCAACACTCAAGACTTGATCTAAGCTTTACCAATTCTAAAAACCTTCTTTAGCTCTTTCATCTCCATACTGTAATAGATTATTCCCTCCTATATATAACACCTTCTGACTTTCTCTATCTAGAATTGTAACAGGTTGTTTACTTGTCTGGTCCTCCCTGTGAATTTTGGGCAGTGTCCATGTGTTGTCCATCTTTGTATCTCTAGCATAGCCGTCATAGTGCCTAGGAGGGTTATATGCTCAGTAGTCATTGAATAGCTAATTGAATTGAATGAATGTGTGCCAGGCAAGGGCAATGAGAGTCATTGCAGTGAGGATTAGAGGCCAAGAATACCAGAGCTGTTGAATTGTCAGGTATCCAAATACTTGAAAGTTGAGGTGGAGGTGGTGGGCTCAGTAAAGGAAAGAGATATGGATCCAAGATTTCTTGCAAAATAGACTAGATGGAGTTATAAGATACTAGTTATACATGCTAGTTGTAAGAATTGGCATTTATTCGGGGAAGCGGGATTGGTCGTAGTGGGAATCTGCCTGGGGAAGTGGGGGCACACCTCATCAACAAGGGTACCTGCATAATGAACATTTGTATACCTAACTCTGAATTTTACCCCACATCTTTAAAATAAAAAATTAAAAGTTTAATTTAAAAGAATTGGCATTTATTGGGTGCCTACTGGATACTAAGCATTTGGCTAGGGACTTTATGTACATTATATCAGAAGGAAGGAATATAATGAGCTATTTTTAGACATGTGGAGTTTGCAGTATCTATAAGACATCAAAATAGAAATATCCAGTAGACAGTTGTAACTATAGTTCTTGGGTACAGAAAAGAAAAAAGGATTCAATAATGACATTGAAAGTTGAGTAGATGGTAATCGAAGCCATTGGAATAGATGGGAACTTCCAGGAACAGCAGTGTAGAGAAGAAGGGAAGGAGACCAGGGACCAGATCCTGGGGGACATATACTTATGAGCTAAACAAAAGAAGGGGAACCATTCATCTGACCAATATTTACTAGCTCCATACGCTGTGCCAGGCATTTTTATAGAAACTGGGACTATAGCAGTGAACAAAATAGCCCTCTCCCTTATGGAACAGATATTCTAGTGAGGATGGGATAAGTAGACAATAATCACAAATATGGAAATATGTTACATAACATCAGTTAGTGGTAAGTGCTATAAGGAAAAATAAAGCAATGTAAGGGCATATAAGATGAGGAAATATGGCTATGCTGGGGGCAGCAGGGGCAGAGAAGACTTTAGCTAGTTCAGAGAAGGCATCTCTGAAGATATTTAAATCAAGAATTAAATGATTTTAAAAAGAGGCAGCTATATAAAGATCTGGGAGAAGAACATTCCAGGAAGAAGGATGTCAAGTATAAACGGCCTTAATTGGAAAAATTGATGTATTCAAGGGTCAGAAAGAAATCTGAAAATGGAGTATAGTAAGCAAAGAAGGTATGAAAGGAGATGAAGACGAGTAGGTAGCCAGGGAATAGTCACATAGGGCCTCGAGGGCTCTGGCGAGGAGTTCAAATTTATTCTAATTGCGGAGGGAATCGGATTTGGAGATAATCACCCTGGCTGCTGTATGGGAAACAGACTGTAGGGGGCAGAGAGAAAGCAGGAAAACTTGTTGGGAGACTAATTGCAATAATTCAGACAAGAGATGGTGATGGGTTGAGTTTGGATTTTAGTAATGAAGATGGTAAAAAGTAGTTGGATTTAGGATTTGTTTTGGAGGACTTGCTGATGGATGAATTTTGAGTTGGGCAGGGTTGTGGTAGGTAATTGGTAGGCAAGGCATAAAAGGTTCCTTGGTTTTGGCCTGAATAACTGGATGGTACCATATTTAATAGAGGCGGGAAGACTGGAGGAGGAACAAGTTTGACAGGTGACAGGAAGAAGTAAGAAACAAATAGCTTGATTTTGTACATGTTAAGTTTGTACATGTAAGGAAATGTCTATTGGACAGCTACATGCTAATGTTAAGTAAGAAATTAGATAGGAAAGCCTAGAATTCAGGGAAAACATAAAGCTTAAATATATAAAATTTGTTTAGATTTAAAAATATAGTTCATGTAGAAAGTAAATTATAGAGAAAGAGAGGAGATTCACCTCCCCGAGGTAGGGAAGGGGGTCAACGCTAGGAAACATGGCGGCCACAGCTCAAAGAGCCACGTGGCTGGGCCAGGGCTTAGCAAAGCAATGGCCAAATATATAAATTTTGAAGTACCTTCAAATAATTAAAGCTTTGAGATCAGGTGAGGTCACTAGTGGGTTAAGTGTAGACAGCAAAAAAGGAGCAGTCCTTGGACTGAGACATGGGATACTCCAATATTGAGAAATAGAGCAGATGAAGAGCAACCAAAAGAATACACTGAGAAGTGGCCAGTGAGGTAGAAAAAAAACCAAGAACAAAAGAGAACCGTTGTTCCACAATGCAAGTGAATAAACTGATGCAAGAAAGAGGGAGTACTCAGCTGTGTCACATGTTCATGAGACATTGGTTCTGAGAATTGACTATTGATTTGGCAACATGAAAGTCATTGGCAACCTTGAAAATCATATATTGGAAACAAAAGCATGAATGGATTGTTTCATAAAAGAATGAGTGGTGAAGAAGTGAAGGCAGTAAGTCTTTCTAGGAGTTTAGCTGTAAAGGGGTACATAAAAATGGAGTATTACCTGACAGAGCAATTGGGATAAATATATGTAATTTGTATTTGTTGATTAATAAAATTAATTGATTTAAAAAGAATAAGTTCTAGTACTTGATAGCACAGTAGGATGACGATGGTTATCAATAAGTTATTGTATATATGTCAAAATAGCTAAAAAAGAAGATTTGGAATGTTCTCAACACAAAGAAATCATAAATGTTTGAGGTGACGGATATCCCAATTACTCTGGTTTGATCATTAACATTGTATGCATGTATCAAAATAACATAAATATGTACAATTATTATGTATCAATAAAAATGCACGCACATAAAACAATACATATTTTGAAAGGACATATTCAATAAAAGTATATTAAGCATAAACAAGAAAGGGAAATTTTCTTTTAAATTATGAATATGAAATATCTGACTGATAATAAAAATAATTCTATATTGAAAGAGAAATTGATGGTATAGAAAAGAAGAAATAATTGCAGCAGCAAGGTCCTTGAGAAGATCAGAGCTGAAGTGGGGGGGTTGAACTTTGATAAGAATAAGGATAATTCACCCATATTAAGAGGAGGTAAGGCAAGGTAGGTTTGTGGTACAGTGATGGAAAGAAGAGTAAGTTGTCTTCTTAATGCTTCTCTTTTAAAATCAAATATAAGGAGAAGCCATCAGCTGAGAGTAAAGGAAAAAGGGGGGGGAGAGAAAGGAAGGTCAATCAGAGATGTAGGAGGAGACATGTGGGAAAGTGGTGTCATGGAAACCAAGGACAGGGAGATGATTTCAAGAATAAGCAGTCCAACAATCAATAGTGTTAAATATTCTTACATTCAAGTTGGATGAATATTGAAAAGAGGCTATTGAGCTTGCTAATTCAGAGGTTATTGGTTGACTTTGGCAGAAAAGGCTTTATTAAAGCATTAGGAGCAGAGGCCCAATTTCAGTGAAGAGTGAATAGGAGGTGAGGAATTGTATATATAAACAATTTTCTTTAGAAAAGGAGAGTGACAGGCAGTAAGTTGAGGAGAAGGACTTATTTATCTCCTTTATTAGACTGAAATCCTTGAGAAACAGGAACGTGTCAAATTCACATACTATATCTAATGACTTATATAGGGCATGACACTACTGGTTTTCTACAAAAGTTGAGTATGAGAGTAAATGAATAAATTCTGCACTCAGATAGTCAACAAAATCTTGTAAGATTTTTCTTTTTATTTTAAAAATTATATCTGTTCTGTTACCCTCAAAACATGTAGTTGGGGAAAAAATCACTGAAGAAGTACTTCTGAATCCTAGAGGAGTAGAAGAGTGGAGGTGACAGAAGGTAGTTCAAATGCAATCTGTGGTCTCTGGACACCCATGGCCCAGCATATAGGCAGAAGCCTGGGAAGGTCTGACCCCAGAACTGCATAAAAGTCTTCTGCATAGGGTAGAAAATATTGAAATGGCTAGAAGTTGTGGTAGGGTTGCAGTTTTCTCTGTTGAGGTTAGCTTAAGGGTCAGCCATAGTGGAGAGGGGTGGGAATTGGGTGTGATAGGCATACAGCTATATTTGAAGGGTATCAATGCAACAAAAAAGGAATTGCATAGAACAGGATCGGGGTAGAGCAGAGCATAATTAGATGAAATCAAGACAAGGGCTGTTTAGGCTGACTATCAGAGAAACCATCTTGACTCTGAAAATTACTGGATTGTGGGCTAATTTTTGAGAGGAAATAGTGGATACCCTGCCACTGAGTCATTTATAATTAGTTATAATTAGACAGGACAATGTCATTGAGAAATAATGTAGCACAATACAAGGAGCGGTTTTGCTCTGTTCCCAGAGGGATGGACTGGATGTGACCTAATAGCTATTTCCTACACTAATTTAGTTGATTATGTCACAGAAAAGACAGGTTGGTCATTTTATTATTCCTCTTTTGAGTTACTCATACTTGAGTTGACCACAGGCATACAACAAAAAGAATGTTGATTACGCAGATAACAGAATATAGAATGGGAAGTCAATAGGATGGCTTAGAAAGGACTCAAACTTCCCCAAAACTTGAAGAACTGGTCAGGAACAGGTAAAACTCCATAAAGTTAAAGTTCACCACTGATCTCCAGGACGTGGCTCCAGAGCCTGGAATATAGTATTTGATGAATAAATAAATAGCTAATGAATGAGTGAATGAATGAATGAGTGAATGACACTTTGGGAAGAGCACTTAGGAGCACCAGTATAAGATGAGCAGTGGACTAATAGGTTGGACATATGCCTGAACATCTCTGAGTTTTCTCAGTTCCTTTTCTTTTTTTTTTTAATCAATATTTTTTATTATGATGTTGTGGGGTACAGTTAAGGGTTAGGTATACAAATACATTTCATTCAGGCACCCTGTTGATAAGAGGTGTTTCCCCGTCCCCAGACAGATATTTGCTACCGTTAATCCCATCTCCCTCCCTGCCCCATAGTTTCCCACTACTGTCAGTCATTTTCTTATAGTATTACATTGAATGTTCAAGGTCCGTTATATGAGTGAGAACATGTGATACTCGGATCTTTGTTCCTGCGAGAGATCACTCGGTATTATAGACTCTCTCAGTTCCTTTTCAATGGCTTTTTCTGAGGATGAAATGAGAGCATGTAGATAAGATACTAGGAACTTAGCATCTTCAGACGTGTTAGCTCTCTTTCCATTCTATTTTTCTAGACTCAATCTCACCAGTCAAGTCAAACTTTAAGTTTTACCACATTGGGAATAGAGGAAAATTATGCCTTTTCTCTTTAAAAAAAATATAGATATTGATGTAAAGCAGCTTAGTTTAATATTAACCAACATCATAGACAATTTTAGAGCAATTTCTTTTTAAAATATTTTATTTTATTTTAAAGTTGTGAGGTATAAGTCAGGCCTGTGTATATAAGTGGTTTAGGTACAGGTGAAATTTTGGACCTCCCACCAGACCTCACTTCGCCTGGATTGGGATCAGGCACCCTTATTGATGTTATGTGCACCACCCTACACCCCGGCAGTGTCCCACTACTGCTAATCCCTTTTTTGTAGTATTATGATAGGTGTTCAGGGTCCACTTATGAGTGAGAACATGTGGTGCTCAGTTCTTTGTTTCTGTGATAGATCACTAAGTATGATAGACTCCAAGTCCATCCAACTTGCTGCAGAGTCCATAATTTTGTCCTTCTTTGTGACTGCATTATATTCCATCGTGTATATGTACCACATTTTTTTTTTATCGAGTCCAGTTTTGATGGGCAGCACAGTTGGTTCCATGTTTTTTTGTTTGTTTGTTTTTTGAGTTGGAGTCTCACTCTGTCGCCCAGACTGGAGTGCAGTGCCTGCTCCCGGCCACCGCAGCCTTGACCCGCTGAGCTCCGGCGATCCTTCCGCCTCAGCCTTCCGAGTAGCTGGAACTACAGGCGCGCGCTACCACGCCCAGCTGATTTTTTTTTTTATTGTAGAGATGAGGTCTTGCCTGCCCAGGCGGGTCTGGAACCCGCGGGCTCAGGCAATCCACTCACCTCAGCCTCCTAAAGGTGTGGGATTACAGGCTGAGCCACCGAGCCCGGCTGGTTCCATGTTTTTAGAGCAATTTCTTTAAACAATAAACGGCTAAGTCACTACCAAGTATGATACTCTTTCACTTTACTTTTTATTCAGTTCACCTAGAATCTTAATTTAAATTCAAATAAGATGAAAATGCTCTCTGATAGTATGTTTTCATACATGGGACTCTCTCAATATACAAAATACTCAAGACTGCCTCTCTCAGTGATTGTCTATAATTCACTTGATGTTGGCCATAGATAAGCTGTTCTCCAGCCCTGGCTGTGGGACATAACCAAATTTGGAGAACTCCAAATTTACCTGTTAAACCTCCTTGCTTTCAAATTTCCTTCTATCATTTTTTTGTCTTTCCAACTAGACAGAATTTATAGAAAGAAGAATAGCTTCAGTAAAGAAGTGATACCACTGAGTGTATAAAAATCTCCTTTATTTCCTCAAAAAGGAGATATTTTCCACCTTTCTCTTTTGCATTTCTTCTCTGCATTCCACTTTGCTGCTTTTCCAGCTGGAGTTAAGAAACATCAGTTTAATTTGGATACAATAACTGAACTTAATTAATATCCCAGAGTAGCTTACTTCCTTTAACAACAGGACCTGACACTTTTTTTCTCTGAAATGTTTTTTCAGAGAAAAAAACACAGAGCAGAATGTTTTGAACAATATTTAAACACAGTTTATGATCTCAGAGAGTTAAAATGATCCTATTGTAACAGCTAAAGATGGATTCAAATAATTTGGTAAGCAATCAAGGAAGTGCTATAAAATGATTAATGTATAGAAAAGTCATTCTAGTGAAGACTTTGTAAAAAAAAATTCGGATTATTCAACCCAGAAAAGATAAAATATTCAGACCTTAGAAATATCCACTTGCCATGGATGATTTCCAAAGTAAAAACAAAAACAAAAAATGCCACTTATCTCATTTCACAGCCAATTTAATGTCCATGGGGGAGTTTTGCCTTGCAAAATACATAAGCTGTGTGTTGGATTCTTTATATATTTGTTTTGTAAGACAAGAAGAAGTGATTTAATAACTACTTTTAAGTACCAAACATGTTCTCTAGAAAAAAACTGCTTTTCTAGAATGCCAGGAATTGAATTTCATAACATCCTCTATTCACCCCTTATTCCCTGTCAACTCTAAGACCTCCTATCAACTACTTTATTTTTCTTTAAAAATCTATTTTCCCATGCTGTCCAAACCAGAAAACACAATTCTATGAAACACACTACAGGGTATCTAATTGTTTTCTTTTTCCAGTAAGGACAGCACAAGAAGAAACAACATCATTTAAAGTAGGAGGGAGATCTTCTAGAGGACTTGTAAGTCACTTTCTATAGTCAGTGATAATTCACCAAAAAAAGCTATGGAATTTTCTTTACTGACCTCAGCAGATCCTTACTTCCCCAGAGATGCCATGTGGAGACAGAAGTGAGGGAAGTTGGCAGCAATCGCTGAGAAATGGATGAACTACAGCCTTTTCATCTTTGTCTTATTCAAGCCAGAGTTCTCTAAATGTTAATGCATTAAGGGGAATCTAAACTACTTTTGTGAAGACTGAATGGCAAGCAGTCAAAAAAAAAAAGAACATTGGACTTTGCACTATCAATTTCTTTATTTCTCACACATACACACTCACCCGGCTTCTCAGTCTGTTCTTTCAGTTTGTATCATCATTTATGACTATGGCTTCAACTACCTGAATACTGATGCCTCTCACATTTACATCTCTAGCCCAGAATTATTTTCTGAATACCAGCCTCATATTTCCAGTTGTCTGTAGGATGTTTTGCCAAGAAACACAGGTACCTCAAACTCCTTATGTCTTGATATTCTCTCTCCTACAAAAACAAAAATGTCCTCTCTTCTTTCCCTGTTTCTGGTTATCTTTAATGGTCCCAGTCCCCTAAAGTAGAACTTTAAGAAGCATCTTGATTCCTCCTTCTCTGAGCTAAAACTAATCTCAATGTCCTATATCACAAATATTTTTCCTTTTTTCCCTAAGACATTTATAGTTTTAAATTTACATTAACTCCATAATCCATTGTGAGGTTATGTGTGTGGGTGCACGTAAGTAAGAGACTTAGGTTGAGGTTTGTTTTCAGCCTGGGTGTTGTCTATTTGTTACAGTACTATATGTTTAAAAGGCTATATTTTCTTCATTGAATTGCTTTGAAACTTTGTCAAAAATAAGTTGGGCATATCTGTGTGGCTCTATTTTTAGGGTTTGGGTTCTGTTCCACTGATCTATGTGTCTAAATCCCCACACACAGTCTTGATTACTATAGTTATGTAAGTCTTGAAATTGGGTATATTTGATTCCTCCTACTTTATTCTCCTTTTTTCAAAAATTTTTTAGCTATCCTAGTTGCTCTGCCTTTCTAGAACAATGGTGCCTATATCACCAAAATATCTTGATGAAGTTTTGATAGGAATTGCATTAAAATACATACAAATTTGGGGAGAATTGGCATCTTTACTATATTGAGCCTGTTAATCCGTGAACACAGTGTCTCTCCATTTATTAGATCTTCTTTTATTTCTTTCATCAGGATTCTATGATGTTCAGCGTGCATATTCCATACATGTTCTGTTAGATTTAAATCTAAGTAATTCAATTTTTGTAGCAATTATAGTGTTGTTCTTTTTTTTACTTTTAATTTTTTTATTTTAAAGACGTGGGGTACGATTCAGGGTTAGGTATACAAATGTTCATTATGCAAGTACCCTTGTTGATGATGTGTGCCCCCCTCCCCTGGCAGTTTCCCTCAACTGCCAATCCCACCCCCCTTCCCCTGGCAGTTTCCCACTATGTATGGACTTTACAGCAACTTGGATGGATTTAGAGTCTATCATACTCAGTGATCTATCACAGAAACAAAGAACAGAGTACCATATGTTCTCACTCATAAATGGACATTGAACAATTATCATAATACTATAGGAAAGGGATTGGTAGTAGTAACAGTGTTGTTTTTAAATTTGTATCTACATGTCTATTGTTAGTATATAGAAATGTAATTACTTTTAGTATATTGATCATGTATGCTTCAAACTTTTCAGATTTATGTCTTCTGCCAAGTTTCAGAAGGTTTTGGGTATTATTTGTTCAATGTATTAGTTTAAGAGTTTCTTTTGTTTATTTGTTTATGTGTTTGCTTCTTTTTGTCTTAGATCCCTTAGGATTTTCAACATATGTTATCTACAAATGGGAACAGTTTTATTTTATCCTTTTCAATCTGAATACTGTTTATTTCTTTCATTGCCTGCTTTATCTGCTATTAATACAGCCATTCCTTCTTTCTTTTAATTAGTATTTACATAGTATTTTTTCTGTCCTTTTACTTTCCACCTGCCTGTATTGTTTAATTTAAAGTGAGTTTCTGTCAACAGCATATAGTTGGATCATGTATTTGTATACACTCTGTCAATCTCTGTCTTTTCATTAGTGTACTTAGACCATTTACACTTAATGTAATTATTGATATGTTAGAGCTTAAATCTAACATTTCACTTTGTTTTCTATTTGTTCTCTTTGTTTTTTACTTTCTCTGTTTTCCCAGTCTTACTGTGAGTTACTTAAACATTAATTAGAATTCCATTTTGGTTTATCTTTAGGGATTCTGAGTATATCTCTTCATAATTTTTTAAAATTTTTATTTTAAAGATGTAGGGTACAATTCAAGATTAGGTATACACATAAAATTTTTAAGTGGTTTCTATAGGTATTGTATATGCATCATTTATCACAGTCTGTTGATGTTGTCACTTTACCAATTTTAGTGAAGTATCAAAATTTTACCTTTCTCTACATTTCTTTATGCTTCCCCATTTGTAATAAAATTGTCTTAAATATTTATTTCATATACATTTAGAACCACATCATTTTTACTTCCACCATCAAACATAATTTAGAAAATTCAAGAGACGAAGGAAGTCTATTGTATTTACATATATATAATATATATGTATATATGTGTGTGTGTGTGTGTGTGTGTGTGTGTGTGTGTGTGTGTGTGTGTGTGCTATGTTGTTTCTTCCTTCCTAATGTTTCAGGATTCCTTTTTTTGTCTTTTCCTTTCTGTTTAGAGAACTTCTTTTAGCCATTTTTAGAATAGACCTGAATAGTAATGAATTCTCTTAATTTTCCCTTATCTGAAAATGTTTGATTTTCCCTTCCTTACTAAAGGATATTTTCTCTTGATAAAACATTCTGGGCTGACAGTTCATTTCTTTCAGCAGTTGAAAAAATACTGTGCCACTTCTAGCTTCATTGATTTATAATGAGAAATAAGATGTCACTTCAAATTATTTTTTTCCATATAAGTAACGTGTCATTTCTTTTTCTCTGCTTTCAAGATTTTTTTCTTTGTCTTTAGCTTTCAGACTTTTGACTAAGATGTATCTTGGTGTGGATTTCTTTAGGTTGATCCTGTTGAGATTTGCTTACCTTCTTGAGTTTTCAGATTTATGTCTTCTGCCAAATTTGAGAAGGTTTGGGGTATTATTTGTTCAAGTACTTTTTTAGCCCTGCTCTCTTTCTTCTCTCCTTCTAGTATGTTAATACTATAAATATTAGATCTTTTGTTATAGTCCTAAAGACCCTTAAGGCTTTGTTCATTTTTGTAGTCTATTTCTTTCTGTTGTTCATATTGGGTCATTTCTATTGTTCTATCTTCAAACTTACTGGTTCTTTCTTTTATCCCTTCCATTCTGCTGTTGAGCCTGCAAGTATACCTCATTATATTGCACTTCACTTTTTTTTTTTTTTTTTTTTTTTACAAATTGAATGTTTGTGGCAATCCTGTGTTGAGCAAGAAAGTCTATCAGCACCATTTTTCCAACAGCATGTGGAAATAATATTATAAGTAATGTTTATAATATTTCACACTTTTTCATTATTATTATATCTGTTATGATGGTCTATTATCAGTGATCTTTGATGCTACTATTTGAATTGTTATTAGGCACCATGAACCACACCCATATATGATGGCAAACTTAACTGGTAAATGTTGTACATGTTCTGACTGCCCTACCAACTGGCTGTTCTTCTGCCTGTCTGCCTCTCCTCAGGCTTCCCTATTCCCTGAGACACAATGATATTGAAATTAGGCCAATTAATAACCCTACAGTGACCTCTAAATGTTCAAGTAAAAGGAAAACTCACATATCTCTCCCTTTAAATCAAAAGCTAGAATTGATTGAGCTTAGTGAGAAAGGCATGTCGAAAGCTGAGAGGCTGAAAGCTAGGCTTCTTGCACCAAAGTTAGCCAAGTTGTGAATGCATAGAAAAAGTTCTACTTCAGTGAATACATGAATGATAAGAAAGCAAAACAGCCTTTTTGTTAATATGGAGAAAGTTGTAGTGTTTACGTAGAAGAAAAACCGACCACAACATTCCCTTAAGTCAAATTTTGATCCAGAGCAAAATACCAACTCTCTTCAATTCCATGAAGCTGAGAGAGGTGAAGAAGCTGCAGAAGAAAAATTTGAAGCTAGCAGAAGTTGATTCATGAGGTTTAGGGAAAGAAGCCATTCTATAACAGAAAAGTGCGAGGTAAAGCAGCAAAGATTGCTGGAGAAGCTACAGCAAATTATCTAGAAGATCCAGCTAAGATCATCAATGAAGGTGGCCACACTAAGTAAAAGATTTTCAATGTAGATTAAACAGCATTAGATTGGAAGAAGATGACATTTAGAACTTTTATAGCTCTAGAGAAGTCAACGCCTGGCTTCAAAGCTTGAAAGGACAGGCTGACTCTCTTGTTAAGAGCTATGGCAGCTGGTGACTTTAATTTGAAGCCAGTGCTCATTTACCATTCCAAAAATTCTAGGGCCCTTAAGAATAATGTTAAATCTACTCTGCCTGTGCTCTGTAAATGGAATAACAAAGCCTGTATGACAGCACATCTGTTTATGGCATGGCTTACAAAATATCTTGAGCCCACTGTTGAGACCTGTTACTCAGAGAAAAAAATTCCTTTGAAAATATCACTGCTCATTGACAATGCACTCAGTCACTCTGGTTGAGTGTACAAGAGCTCTGATGGATATGTATAAGGAGATTCATGTTGTTTTCATGCCTGCTAACACAACATCCATTATCTAGTCCATGGATCAAAAAGTAATTTTGACTTTCAAGTTTTATTATTTAAGAAATGCATTTTGTAAGGCTGTAACTGCCATAGATATCTGATTCTTCAGATGGATCTGGGCAAAAGAAACAACACCTTCTGAAAAGGATTCACCATTCTAGACGCCGTTAAGGACATTCGTGATTCATGAGAGGAGGTCAAAATATCAACATCCACAGGAGTTTGGAAAGAAATTGATTCCAGCCCTCATTAATGACTTTGAGGATTTCAAGACTTCAGTGGAGAAAGTAACTGCAGATGTAGCAGAGAACAAGAGAACTACAACTAGAAGTGGAACCTAAAGATGTGACTGAATTGCTGAAATCTCTTAATGAAACTTTAACAAATGAGGAATTGCTTCTTACAGATGAGCAAAGAAAGTGGTTTCTTGAGATGGAATCTACTCCTGGTGAAGATACTGTGAACATTGTTGAAATGACAACAAATAATTTAGAATATTACATAAACGTAATGAATAAAGTAGCAGTGGGGTTTGAGAGGATTGACTCTAATTTTGAAAGAAGTTATTCTGTAAATAAAAAGCTATGAAATGGCATCAAATGCTACAGAGAAGTCTTTCATAAAAATAAGAGTCGATCAATGTGGCAAATTTCACTGTCTTATTTTTTAAAATTGTCCCAGTCACCCCAGCCTTCAGCAAGCAACATCATGATTGTCAGCAACTGTGAACATTGAGGAAACACGTTCCACCAACAAAAAGATTACAACTCACTGAAGGGTCAGATGATTGTTAGCATTTTTTAACAATAAAGCATGTTTAAATTAAGATATGCTCATTGTTTTTTAAAGATATAATGCTATTACACACTTAATAGATTTTTATAGTGTAAACATAACTTTTATTTGCACCGAGAAACCAAAAAATTTGTGTGATTCACTTTCTGGTGATATTCACTTTATTGTAGTGGTCTAAAACCAAACATGCAATATCTCTGAGGCATGCTTGTATTCATTTAGTTTTTTATTTTGAATATTGTATTTTTGAATTCCAAAATTTCCTTTTGATTCTTCTTTATATCTTCTATATCATTGCCAAGACTTGCTATTTCTTTGTTGAGTCTTTCTATTTTTTCATCTGTTTCATGCATGTCTATAATTACTCATTGAAATCTTTTTATGATTGGTGCCTTGTCATATCATCATAACATTTCTGTCATCTTTGTATTGGTATCTATTGATTATCTTTTTCCATTAGGCTTGAGATCTTGGTTCTAATATGATGAATGATTTTTTAATTAAAATCTGAGTTGTTATGGTGTTTGGGGTGTTATGTTATGAGACTCTGAATCATATTTAAACTTTCTATTTTAGCTGACTTGCTCTGACACCACTCTGGCAAGAGATAGGGTTATTGCCTAATTATTGCCTTGTGGGGACAGAAGTCCAGGTCCTCTACTTGGCCTCTAATGACATCTGAAGAGAGAAGCTTCTTGTTCTTGCCAGGCTCCCACCAGTACCTCCCTTGCTAGGAGTGCTTCCTTGCTGCTTCCCATGTGGCCTCGACAACACAGAGAAGGGAAGTGGCCTTCTCACTGCTGGGCAGTGGTGGAAGTTCTGACACTCCACTGGGCCTCCTCTGACACCACCTAAGCAGGAAGAAGAAGGGCTCCTTGTTATTGCCAGGTGAGAGGTGGATGCCCACTCTCCCCATGTGTTCTCCATTGACATAGTAAATAGGGAAATGCTTGTTATCACCCAGCATGGATAAAGTCTTGTCTCTGTATTTGGCCTTTTCTGTCAGCACTGGGGGGAGGGGAATTGGGGCACCTTGTTATAACCTGACCAGAGTAGAAATCTAGGCTTCCCACTCAGCCTTTGCTGGCACGAGTGAGCATGGGGCTGCATTTTTCCTGTGGTGTTTGCCTGAAGTAGAGTAGTCATCTATGTTTTCTGTCTTGCTGGATATGCCTCTCCTGGTCCTGTGGATAGTGAGAACAAGCTTTTGTTGGGGCTTATCTTGTCTTCACCCACTAGAATTTCCAGGTTGTTACTTCTCAGTTCCAAATCTGGAGTATATAAAGCAAAAATAAAATCCAGGGAACTTACCACTGTGTTGTTCCTTGGTACCCAAGATCCCTAGCTGGTTTGCCTTCTTAATGTCATATAAGTTATCTTCATTATATTAAGACTCTTCTAATTGGATTGTTTTTTACTCTTGAGTTTTGACATTTATATATTCTAGATACAATTCCTTTGTCAGATATGTGTTTTGAAAATACTCTCTCTTAGGCCAGGCTTAGTGGCTCAGCCTGTAATCCCAGCACTTTGGGAGGCCGAGGCGAGTGGACTGCCTGAGTCCGCGGATTCAAGACCAGCCTGGGCAATTAGGCGAGACCTCATCTCTACAATAAATGAAAAATTAGTTGAGCGTGGTAGCACACGCGTATAGTTCCGACTACTTGGAAGGCTGAGATGGAAGGATTGCCGGAGCCCAGCACGTCAACGCTGGGGTGGCTGTGAGTGTGCCACTGCACTCCAGCCTAGGTGACAGAGTGAGACTCCAACTCAAAAAAAAGAAAATACTCTCAAAGAGTGGTATCACAGGAAGCCATATGAGAGTATTCTGTTTGTTTTACATAATCCCAAGGGTTTTAGTTGTGTTAATGGAAAGAACAGGAAAAAGTTCATATCCATTATTCTAGAAGTGTAAGTTTCAATAATATTTTAGCTCACCATCCTAAGATTTACAAGCATTACCTCCCCATATCTTTAATAAATTCAAAATTAAGTAAAAATCTTTATTAAAATCCAGTATCTTTGTTAAAACAGCTAAATGAAGCAAACCTTGAGCACCCAAGCTATTTCTTTTAGCTGATGAAAGAAACATATGAATCCTGAAGATGTTGCGTATGCCTCACTAGTTCTTATTACTTAAGTCTTCAAGCCTCAGTCTTAAACTTGGGTCCTGATGAGCATGCCAACTCTGGATCTTAGTGCAAGTGTCAAGAGCCCTTTTGAGGATTAGTCTCTGAACTGCCAGCTTTTTGGACTTCAGGCCAGTTTCTATTTTGAGTGAAAGCTACAATCTAGCAAGAGTGCATTGATTGCTTTCCAGCTAATCAAAGGGAAAGCATTGGTTGGCTCTTCTGGCATCCTTGTCCAGCTAAAAATGATTATGTCTCTGGCTCCTAACGCAAAGATATATTCTTTTTCCCCCCTGTGATGAGGGTGCAGAATATCATTCAATTTTGTTAAGTATAAAGTTAATGTATGCCTTTGAATAGTCTTTGAGAAGTTATACAAGGTAGGTTTTTTTTCTCTGGGGGAAAGAACAGAACGCCACCTGCCCTTCTTTTTCTCTCTGTCACAAAAAAAGGTTTGATTTAAATTTACACACATTGAAGATTACTTACCTGAAGTTGTCCCTCTTTGTACTTCAGAAAGAAATTTCTTCTTCTTTTTTTCTTTTTTTTTTTTTTGAGTCGGAGTCTCACTCTGTTGCCCAGACTGGAGTGCAGTGGCCGCTCCTGGCCACCGCAGCCTCGACCTGCTGGGCTCCGGTGATCCTTCCGCCTCCGCCTTCCAAGTCACTGGAACTACAGGCACGCACTACCACGCCCAGCTAATTTTTGATTTATTGTAGAGATGAGGTCTCGCCAAGTTGCCCAGGCGGGTCTCAAACCCGCGGGCTCAGGCAATCCACTCACGTCAGCACCCCAAGGCGCGGGATTACAGGCTGAGCCACCGAGCCTGGCTAGAAAGAAATTTCTTAAAGTACCCATGGCTTTTCCAAGAGACTGGAATATTTTGGGCAAAAATTAAAAACTGGTTTTGGTGCATGCATTTTATATGAGATAAAGACAACTTTCTCTTATGATACTTTCTTTCTCTCTCTTTTTCTCCTATCTCTTTCTCTGTCTTTCCCTCTCTGTCTTTCTCATTTTTGGTGTGTATGTATGTGTGATTCTTTGCTACTCTGTATTTCCTGGAAAAGACTTGAGGTTGAATAAAAGAAAGTTTATGGATGAGTGGGAGAGATCACTCATTAAATGATAGGGAATATGGTTTATATGTGATTCAGAATCACTATTGTGATGAGCCTCCTAAAACAGGAAGAATTGCCAGAAGCCCCTTTCATGCTATAGTAAATTGCCACCATAAAAAGAATTTTTTCTCCTCTCCCCATTGCTCATCGGGATAAAAGCTTGCAATGATCAATGGTTTATCATAGCTGGACTGAAAAAAAAGCTTTTTTTTTCCCTGTGTATTGCATCCCAGGATTTGAGTGACTTGCTTGGCCTGAGATTCCATGCAATCATGGAATACAACAATGATAGCAAACCAAGGCTCAGAATGGACTTGTCAGTTGTCTAAGACCACAAAGCTAATAAGTGTAAGAGCTGAGAATCAAATCCAGTCTCTCTGTGTGACTCCAGATCCCATCTCTTTTCCTTGTATCAACGTTGTTGACTTGGGGGGAATTCCAGTCACTAGGACTATCATAATTATACAGCTTACTGAGATAGTGTGTATCAGTCCTCTACCCAACAGTTGGTCTGAAAATGTTAAGACTAGTAAGAGAAGTTTTCCTAAGCATTTGAATCCAGAATGGTCTTCCAAGGTGCCTTCCCACCTAATTTTGAAGAGGCTTAGCCAGAACCATGATGACTTTCAGATTTAATAGACACTCTGTAAATGTTAGTTCTGTCTCTCTATCCCAGCACTTACTATGGTCCATATCCAGTACTAGCAGCTCTCAAGTGCATCATGTCATTTAATTGTCATTGCTCTCTTGTGAGGTGTAAGAATGAATATATCCCCCTATTACCGATGAGGAGACTGAGGTACAAAGAAATGAATTGACTGATGTGTCCATTGTCTCACAGCAAAGTCTGTCTGACTTGTTATCTAGTTTGCTCTCTATAACACTTTAATTGGCTCCTACCTACCTACCTACTTCTGTCTCAGTAATATTTTCAGAGGCTTTAATTGAACATTTTAGTCGAGTTCTTCGAAAATCCTTTGATAAGTTTGAAAGTTCTTAGACTGTGCATGCTTTCTCCCTTGCCTCACCCTGTGAATGTTATCCTCAGCAGTAACCTTGATCTCCAGTAAAGCCCAGAGCTAAAGAACTTGTAAATTGGTTTGAGAGGATAATTGAGTCTTTCTCAGTAACCCAGGTTTTCACTTTGCCTTGAACTGAGATGCTTACCAGTCTCCACAGCAGAATAGACTGAGTTAATTGGCTCTTGGATGAGGTGAGGGTTAACGTTCTAGGTGTGGATTTGCTCCCAACTGAAGTGATGATTGTTGGCTCCTTATGTTAAGACATTCAAGAGCCATCTGTTGGGTGAAGGCATCTTCTTTTCTGACCTAAAGGTAGGTCAGTCTCAGTCAGTGGGAAAATGTTGTCATTTGTATTCTGCACTCCTCCTGTTTCTTTGGGGTGTGCTATGTTTAATAATGTATGCATTAAGAGATACTAAAACATGAGTTTTTAATCTAGTCTTTTTCTCCCAATAGGTTTAAATTGCCCCCAAAGTGTGAGTGTGTGTATGTGTGTGCCTGTGTGTGTGTTTTAGAACAAGTGTCACTGGAGAAACTGACACCTCATTATGTGTAGGTTATTGCATTTGTGGAGCACTAGCTCCCTTAAGTAATATATCTACTATGTGTCATAAAAAATTAATTCACTTTTTGTGTGCATGTTTTCATTTCAGGCATCTTTAATAGGGAAATATATTCTAGTAGATTAGTTTACAGTGTTTCCAAATCATAAATCATAAACAGCAATAAAAGAAAACATCTAAAATGTGCATATTTGAGAGCCAATTATATGTTGATTAACCTTATGTGATTTTGCCATAATTCTTACTATTGTCATTTTTCCTTGCTGTCAATCAACAATTCATTTTTGAAACATAAGATGCATAATTATGAATGTTAATACAGCACCCTGCTACATCTCATCTCCCTTTGCATTATGGCACAGGTTTACTTTAGGGACACAAAGATACTTTCATTATTTACAGAAAATGTAATTAGACACTAAACTTGCGATATAAATATATTATTTACCTATTTTCTTAATTTGAATTGTTTACATCAAAACTGTAAAAAAATAGTTTTTAATTCAACTAAGAGCAGTGGGGTCCTGTTTAAAAAATAAAAGTGAACGAAAAATTTTGTGTTATGGAGCATAGAGCAATGGACTTAGGGGTTTTAAATGCAGTTGCTGAGTGCTCTGTGGAAGTAGTGGAAATACTGAGTAAGTCTCTAAACATCTCACAGTCTTGTCTTTAAGGTGATTCAGAGCAATAATTTTCACCTGACAGGAATCTAGTCAAGATGAAATAGGTACTTCAGGAGAAAGTACCTAGAATGGTACCTGATACTGAGTGCATATTAGTTAATGTGTATGGTTGCTCTTAATATGCATTTGAAAGATAAAAAGAAGGTAGGCACTTTCTAAAAATTAATTTACTGAAGGTCTATTTAAATAGTGATGTCTCATGATACAATTTCATTGATTTAATAAATATTTTTGAGTGCTTAGCATGTATGTTGAGCAATGTGGTGATGATTACAGCAGGAGTATGTTCTAACCCTGTACTCTAATTGAGAGATAACACATATATAGGTAAAATGGTTGGGCAAGGAAGTAGATGATTATCAAAATGTATGAGACCAGCAGCAAGTGATTTTGAAGATTAGAAGAAAACATAACAATTTGTTTGCAAAAAAAAGAGAGAGAGTTTGACTTGATTCCTAAATAGCTTATAGGAAGGCATAAAGAGGAAATGAAGAAAAATGTGGGTTTGGGGAATACTAAGGAGGCCCATCTAACTTAAGATTTATGTAGGGGATCAGTGAGTGATAAATTGAACAATCTACAGAAGGCCCAGAAAAGCAAACCTTACTTAGTAGGCAATGGGGAGCCATTATAGGATAGTGAGTAGGTAAATAAGTATGAAATTGGTGTTTGTGGAAAATTGGTGTGGGTTGGATTGGAAATTGGTGTTTGTGGAAAATTGGTGTGGGTTGGATTGGATGTAGAGAGCTCATATGACACAATTGCTTATGTAGAAGAGAGAGAAGTGACAATAGGAATATACATACAGGACAAACTACAAAACACTGCTCAAAGAAATCAAAGATGACAAACAAGTGGGAAAATATCTCATGCTCATGGATTGGAAGAATCAACATTGTGAAGATGTCCATTTTACCTAAGGCAATCTACAGATTTAATGCTATACCCATCCAATTACCAGCAACATTCTTCTCAGAACTAGGAAAAACAATACAGGAATTCATATGGAAACACAAACGACCAAGAATAGCCAGAACAATCTTCAGCAAAAAAAAAAAAAAAAAAAAAAGCAGGAGGTATCACACTACCCGAC
>NW_007245720.1:205414-214863 GCF_000164805.1 Carlito syrichta
GGCCATTATCAATAACTCAAAAAATAACAGTTGCTGGAGAGGATGTGGTGAAAAGGGAACCCTTCTACACTGTTGGTGGGAGTGTAAACTAGTGCAACCTCTGTGGAAAGCAGTGTGGTGATTCCTAAAAGGAATATCAACCTTCCATATGACCCCGCAGTCCCCCTACTGGGAATATACCCTGAAGAACTCAAATCACTCTATCAAAAAATACCTGCATACGAATGTTTATCGTAGCATTGTTCACAATAGCAAGAACTTGGAACCAACCATGCTGTCCATCAAAAGAGGACTGGATTTTTAAAATGTGGTACATATACATGATGGAATACTACGCAGCCATAAAAAAGAACAAAATCATGAATTTCATAGCAACCTAGATGAAACTAGAGTCTATAATACTGAGTGATCTCTCACAGAAACAAAGATCTGAGTATCACATGTTCTTACTCATATAGTGGACCTTGAACATGTATCATAATACTATAAGAAAAGGATTGACAGTGGTGGGAAACTATGGGGGAGTAGAGAGGAGAAGGGAGATGGGATTAACAGTAGTCAATATCTGTCTGGGGACGGGGAGACACCCCTTTCAACAAGGGTGCCTGAATGATGCATATTTGTATACCTAACCCTTAACTGTACCCCACAATTTTAAAATAAAAAATATGATTTTTTAAAAAAAGGAATATACAGGACAAGATGGCTTACAAAAATAAGTGAAAAGATACTCAATAGCACTCATAATTAAAGAAGTATGGATTAATTTAAGCCACAAGATACAACTTTCTTTTATTTTCTTTAAGCAGGATTTATTGTGAAGACAGAAAAGCTCCCACAATGGGAAGGAAACTGAAGGGGTTGCCCACAAGATACAACTTTCATATGGAGTTTTGTTTTTAAAATATTTAAAAATACTTACAAAGCAATTTGTCCAAAATGAAACTACTTCTCCTTTCCACACTTCTGATGGTGGTGACAGGCTAAGTCATGTACTAGGATTAGAAATCTGCTAGACACTCTGGACTTCCTTCTCTTCTTTTCCCCTCACATATGTCTGATCAGGTACCAACACTTATTTGTTCTATCTCCTAGACCAGACAATTTTCAAATCTGCCCCTCCTCTCTATCCTTGAATCAGAGATCACTTGGACTATAGCATTCGTTTTCTGACTGTTCCACCTGCCTCTTTTTTCCCTACAAAATTCCAATGGATACATCTTTCCAAAATGCAAATCTGATCCTGCTCTTCTCCATGTTCTGGCCAAGCCACCTCTCTAGCCTTACCTGTCACCTCTTCTCCTCCTCATACATCCTACCCTCACGATACCATTTTCCCCTCACATTTCCCTTCTTTTCATATGCTATTCCTTCTACATAAATACCTTCATCTGGTCAATTCCTACTCTTCCTTCAAGACCACACCTCAAGTATGTCCTCCTTTAGATTAACATGACTGCAGACAATTAGTAGACATTATGTACTTTGTACTAGGCAGATCAGGATACCGTAAATTTCCATGGTCCCTTGGTGTTCCACAGGAAAAAACCCCAGCATCAAAGTACTACTGCCTGAATGCTGTGCATTCATGTTCCTGGTAGACTCCTCCACTCTCCAATATGGATACAGTATACCACAGCCTTCTTCTCCAGATCTCCTCTATAGCTAATTCAGAGTCTTCTTTTATCCAAGTCTTCCTCTCCCAGTCCCTAGCACTCTTCTTCGTCACTTAGGATTTCTGGGATGCTTTCCCTTGTATTCTTAATTTTAGATTCACCATCCTCCCTTCCTATCTTTCTACTGCACCTGTAGAGGAGAGAGGTGAGAATAGTAGTTAAGAACATGAAAAGTCTAGATTGCCATGCTAGTGAATTTGTACTTTTCCCATAAGTACTGGGATGCCAGTGAAGAATTTTAAGCATGAGAGTGGCACGACCAGATTTTCATTTTGAAAAGATTTACTAGTTGACATTTTGTAGGGAGAAAAAAGGCAGGTGGGCCAGTTAGAAAATGAATGTTATAGTCCAAGTGATCTATGATTCAAGGATAGAGTGGAGGGACAGGTTTGAAAATTGTCTAGTCTAGGAGCTAGAACAAATAAGTGTTGGTACCTGATCAGACATATCTGAGGAGTAAAGAAGAGAAAGGAGTCCAGAGTGTCTAGTAGATTTCTCACTCTAGCACATGATTCAGTCTGTCACCAGCACTAGCAGAGGAAGAGTGGGAAAGTGTCTTAATTCATTTGTGCTGCTATAACAAAATACCCTTAGATGGTATTTATAAAAAAGAGAAATGTATTTCTCACAGTTCTGGAGGCTGGGAAATCAAGATAAGGTACCAGCAGATTCAATATCTGGTGAGAGCTATTCAGATATTCAGTATCTGGTGAGTTGCTGCATTCTCACATAGAGGGTAAGCAAGGGAGGCAAACACTATGTCCTCGTATGGCAGAATAAATGGAAAGGCAAAAGGGGAAAACTCTTCCTCAAAATATTTAATAAGGGCACTAATTCCATCCATGAGGGCAGAGCCCTCATTGCCTGGTCACCTCCCAAGGACCCCACCTCTTAGTACCATCACCTTGGGGGTTAAGTTCCAACATGTGAATTTTGGAGGGACACATATATTTAAACCATAGCAAAAGGAGGATTAGTGCAGTTTTGGACATGTTAATTTGTAAGTATTTCTTATATTTTTAAAGCAATACTTGAAGAAAGCAAACCACTCAAATAGTACAAAGGCATATACAATGAAAAATGAAGCTGGGCTCGGTGGCTCAGCCTGTAATCCTGCGCCTTTGGGAGGCTGAGGTGAGTGGATTGCCTGAGCCCGCGGGTTCGAGACCCGCCTGGGCAGCGAGACCTCATCTCTACAATAAATCAGAAAATCAGCCGGGCGTGGTAGCGCATGCCTGTAATTCCGGCTACTCAGAAGGCTGAGGCGGAAGGATCGCTGGAGCCCAGCAGGCGAGGCTGCAGTGGCCGGGAGCGGCCACTGCACTCCAGCCTGGGTGACAGAGTGAGACTCCAACTCAAAAAAAAAAAAAAAAAAGAAAAGAAAAATGAATCCCCTACATTCCAGGGAAAACCAATGTTAACATAACATAATGGTATGTTATTTTCTTTCTGAGGAATATAGACTCACCTGTTTTTACCTCCCCAAACTTACTCTTCACTGGATTTCCTCACTTCCTTACTACCAGGATGGTTCCACATACACAAATCAATAAATATAATACATCACATTAACAGAAATGTTAAAAATCATATGAACATCTCTATAGGTACAGAAAAAAATTCACAATGTCCAACATGCTTTTATGATAAAAACTCAACAAATTAAGTGTAGAAGGAATGTATCTTGACAAAATAAAGCCATATATGCAAGTCCACAGCTAATGTCATACTCCATGGTAGAGAGCTGAAAGCTTTTCCTTTAATATAAGGAACAAGACAAGGGTACACACTCTCACCACTTCTACTCAGCACAGTGCTAAAAGTTTTAGCCAGAGAAATTACGCAAGAAAAAGAAATAAAGGACATCCTTTATTGGAAAGGAAGAAGTTAAATTGTCTCTATTTGTAGGTGGCATAATCTTATATATAGAAAACCCTAAAACTTCACAAAAAGATCTCTTAGAAATTATAAGTAAAGCCGGGCTTGGTGGCTCAGCCTGTAATCCCGCACCTTTGGGAGGCTGAGGTGAGTGGATTGCCTGAGCCCGCGGGTTTGAGACTCGCCTGGGCAGCGAGACCTCATCTCTACAATAAATCAAAAAATCAGCCGGGCATGGTAGCGCATGCCTGTAATTCCGGCTACTTGGAAGGCTGAGGCGGAAGGATCGCCGGCGCCCAGCAGGTCAAGGCTGTGGTGGCCGGGAGCGGCCACTGCACCCCAGTCTGGGCGACAGAGTGAGACTCCAACTCAAAAAAAAAAAAAAAAAATTATAAGTAAATTCAGTAAAGTTGCAGGATACAAATTCAACCTGTAAAATTCAGTAGTGTTTCCATACACTAACAATAAGCTATCTGAAAAAGAAATTTTTAAAATAATCTTATTTGTAATAGCATAAAAAACTCTAAAATACTTAGGAATAAATGTAATCAAGGAAGTAAAGATCTATATGCTGAAGACTATAAGATCTATATACTGAAAACTCTGACGATTAATGAAAGAAATTGAAGAAGACACAATAAATAAAACAAATAAATTAAAAATAAGAAATCCCATGTTTATGGATTGGAGGAATTACTACTATTAAAATGTCCATACTGCCCAAAACAATCTACAGATTTAATGCAATCTCTATCAAAATTCCAATAACATTTTTTCACAGGAATAGAAAAAAACAATTCTGAAATTTGTATGGAACCACAAAAGACCCCAAATAGCTAAAAAAAAATAATAATAATAAAAAATCTTGAGCAAAAAGAACAAATCTGGAGGCATCAGACTACCTGATCTCAAAATATACTACAAGGCTATAGTAATCAAAATAGTATGGTATTGGCATAAAAACAGACATATCGTTCAATGGAACAGAAGACAAAGATCCAGAAATAAATCTACAAGTTTATAGTCAACTGATCTTCAACAAAAGTGTCAAGAACACACAATGGGAAAAGCACAATCTCTTCAATAAATGGTGTTGGGAAAACACCACATGCAGAATGAAATTGGACTCATCTCACACTGCATACAAAAGTAAATTCAAAATGGATAAAAGACTTAAACATGAGACTTGAAACTCTAAAACTGCTAGAAGAAAACATAAGGAAAAGCTTCTTTTTCTTTTTTTTTTTGAGTTGGAGTCTCACTCTGTCACCCAGACTGGAGTGCAATGGCCGCTCCCGGCCACCGCAGCCTCTACCTGCTGGGCTCCGGCGATCCTTCCGCCTCAGCCTTCCGAGTAGCCGGAATTACAGGCATGCGCTACCACGCCCAGCTGATTTTTTGATTTATTGTAGAGATGAGGTCTCGCTGCCCAGGCGGGTCTCAAACCCGCGGGCTCAGGCAATCCACTCACCTCAGACTCCCAAAGGCACAGGATTACAGGCTGAGTCACCGAGCCCGGCAGGAAAAGCTTCTTGACATGACCTAGGCAGACATTTTTTTTTCTGGATATGACCCCAAAACACAGGCAACAAAAGTAAAAATAGATAAATTGGATTGCATAAAACTAAAAAGCTATTACACAGCCAAGGAAACAATTAACAGAGTGAAAATGCAACCTCTGGAATGGGAGAAAATATTTACAAACTATATATCTGATAAGGAGTTAATATCCAAAATATATAAGGAATTCAAATAGTAAGAAAACAATCTGATTTAAAAATGGGCAAAGCACTTTCACCACTTCTATTCAGCATAGTACTAGAAGTCCTAGCCAGAGCAAGAGAAAGAAATAAAGGACATTTAAATTGGAAAAGAGAAAGTCAAACGATCTGTTTGCCAATGATATGATCTTATATCTAGAAAACCTCCAAAAGACTCCTGGATTTGATAAATTAATTGAATAAAGTCTCAAGTTACAAAATCAACATATGTAAACCAGTAGCACTGCTATACACCATAACAGCCAAGCTGAAAATCAAATAGAGAACTAATTCCCATTTATAATAGCTATAAAGCCAAACCAAACCAAAACAAAACAAAATAAAATACTAGAAATACATTTAACCAAGAAGGCGAAAGATCTCTAAAAGAAAAACTACAAAATACTGATGAAAGAAATTGTAGAGGACACAAACAAATTGGAAAAACACCCCCTACGCAAGGGTTGGAAGAACCAACATTGTTAAAATGACCCTATTACTCAAAGTAATCTATGAATTCAACACAATTTGTGTCAAACTACCTATGTCCTTATTCACATAATTAGAAAAAACAATCCCATTTTGTTAGCATTTCCTTTCTGATACTTCCAACATTCTGTTCTGTTTAATGGTCATCTACATACTTTTCATCCACCTTTGATCACACTGTAAATTCCTTGAAAACAGGAATTATATCTTCTTCATTTTGGCATGTTCCCTAGTACCTCTCCAGGCACCTTAAATGTAGATCGGAGCTCCTTATATGCTTGGATAAGACAGTGGTGAAAACTGCCAATTGTGTGTGAGTGTGTGTGTGTGTGTGTGTGTGTGTGTGTGTGTGTGTGTGTGTGTGTTTTAGAGTGACTAATGACTCAGTTTTGGAAATGAATATTGTGCTAAGAAGGTATAGATATCAGATGACCCAAGTATCATGACTTATCCTTTTTTCCCTCACTTTTCATATTCAGTTAGCTCTACCTCTTCAAAATATCTCCAATCAAAGCTCCTTTCCCTGTTCCAAACTGTTCCCTCCCTAGAATAAACTACCATTATCTCTTACCTACCAAGAGCCTTTTTAACTGGTTCCCTAGCTTCTACTCTTGACACCTCCCTTAACTCCATCAACCGAGTGAGACCTTTATAAAACTAAGGTCCTATTAGTTCTCATTTCGCTGAGAATAAAACTCAAACTGTTACCATGGCCTTTGAAAACTCCATGATCAGGCCTGTGCACCATCCCAAACCTCATCTCTTGCCACTGTCCACCTTGCTTACGGTGCTCCAGCTCTGCTGAGTGTTGGCCTTTCCTCATTGTCATGCCTAATAAAAGCAGAGTGAGTGGGTGCTATTGTTTCTGTTGGGGTCCTAGTTGTTGCTGGCTATTGTCCTAGGGCTCCATCTCTTTAGTAGTGGAGATGACTTGGGAAATGGCCAGAAGTAGTTCTAAGGGCTTTGAGAGTTGACGCTGGGGAAAACCTTTGTGGATTCTGACCCCTGAAAAGTGGTATGTCCAACAGTGAGTTGAGTTGAAGGAGGTAATAGGCTCAAAAGAGTGTATTATTCCCACAGCCTCCTCCCCAAGGGATGCATAAGTATTACTGATAGAAACCAGAGCTGGAAGACAAACATTCTCCACCTTCTTTATCACTTTGGGTGTTGGTTTAGGAAATCGAGCATCATGGCAAAAACTTGAAGGTCGTATGTTGAGTCAGCTGGTGCTCTGTAAACTTGCTGCCATTTTTCCTGAGTACCCCTCTAAAATCTCCCTCAGCCCCCTATTGTTACACTCTTAGCTTTTGTACATAGAGGAGAGAAGAGAAAAAAACCCTCTTTCATTACTTAGATTCTTAACTTTCTCTCCTTGCTTCTAGAAGCTGTGAAATATGCACTAACTATATCTTTGTTTTTAGGATCATTGACTAGAAATAGTTTATGATTGGTATGTTTTATCACACTATACATAGAAAAACTAGAAACTTCTCCCTAGGCCACTCTGGAAAAGAATTCTGAGTACTGCCTTTCTAAACTATGAAGCATTTTTCTAGTCCCTGATATTTGCAAAGTTCTACCGAGTCTGTTTGGTTGCTTCCAACCTTCTTTGAAAAAACAGATGTCCCCATGTTTTAAAAAGTCCAATGTGAAAATGGAGAAAGGGAAGCAGAAGGTCAAATGTAATGGCCCTAGCCAGATAAAAGTATTGCTTCCTATACAGAAAGTCAAAAAGCACCCTCTGGCACACACCCACAGCATTTAGGAGTCTTCATGTCCACCCCCAGCATTCCCTTCCTTTCTTTTTCCCTACCCTGGGTTTCTTTTTAGCCAGAAATGGATCATGAGATGAAGGGTAGAGAGGAGAATCCAGAATATTTACATGGAGGAACTTCACTTGGCTATTCAGAGGGGAGGAGAGGGGAAAGGAGAAGCAGAACTGGGTACCAAGAGCCACTTTCCAGAAAGTACCCATCTCTTAGATGACCCAGATTATAACTTTCCCAGACTGATGAGAAAGCCATTGTCTTGAAAGTTCTCTTTAAAATTACACACACACACACACACACACACACACACTTCCCCCCTTAGTTGAGTCTATAATAAGGAAGGTTTCCTGATCACTGGGCTGCATGACCCCCAGCCAACAGTGGGTGAGGGTGGGCCTTCAAGAGCTCTGTGTCCCTACATAGTGACCAAGCAGCTTTTCCCCTTTTCTGTCAGATAAACAAGCCATGCATTGTTCTGTCCCCTGGCTTGTCTGCAGGCTTCCCTTCCTGCTGAGCCGGCCAGAATGAGCTTGTGCTCCTTCATGTGGGATAGGTGGTATGTGCTGTTTCAGGGAGGCTAGACAAGTCACAGAAAATATACAGAACTAATCAAGGACACTCTTTTGTGCTTCTCCTCATCCAAACACTTTCAAAAGAGGAAAGCGCCCACACTATCTTATGACCCAGGCCTTAAGCTGAGCACAACCCCAAGAAACAGGTGTCCTTCCTTCTTGCTCATGGTTGGGGCAGGGCCATGGTTTCTTTCTGCTTGTCCTCTCTCACCAACTATCTCCTGAGGGTCCTGCTGGGAGCCGGGCTCAGAGACAGGTGGTGCCATCAAGATACTGAGGTGAAAGTCAACTAGGGCAGCTGGAGATTGACTCCTTCCAGAATTGGTCCACCACTCTCCCCCTCACCTGTCACAATAATCCTTACAAGACCTCTTCTGGGAGCCTGCTTTTGACTTATCTGCCACTTCTGTATGTATGTGCCCACTCTCTTACCCCATGCCAAGTTCTTGTCCTCTGAGTGCTTGAACAACAAGCAGCCATCTTTACCATCCCCTGAGCACAGGAGGTCATACTTGGTCATGTTATCTGGAACTCAGCTCTACTAAGTGGTACAGCCCCCTTTTCCCTCTACCCATCTCCTAATCTCTTCCCCAAATCCCAAACTGGCCAAACTACTCAAGTTTCTCTCTTATCTTCCCACAGTCAAAGATTTCTCTAGTACGAGGAGGGACCCCTAAAAAATTATCTTTTGGAGGGTGGGCCTCTTGTAGTAAAAGCTTCCCCCTTTACGTAAGTGTTGTAGGAACCCATCAGTATCAGTGTACCAGCTATTGTTGTGAAAAGCTGCTTTTGGCTTCAGTTGTTTTTTGTTTAGTTGGTTGGTTGGTTGTTTTTTGTTCTGTTTTGGTTTGAGTCTTTCAACGCAATTGCCCATTTCATAATGGGTGATTTACAAGCAAACCTGGCCACACCATACTGAGTTTTCAGCAGTTTTGGGCCAAAATGGCATGACCCCCATGCCCTACTCTCCCCATTCACCTGATCTTGCCCAGAGCAACTTTTTTGTTTGTTTGTTTGTTTGTTTCCCCAGAAAAAAAAAAAGTCTTCAAAGGGAAATGTCTTGCCAATGTGTAAGAGGTGAAACCAAGCCGGGCTCAGTGGCTCAGCCTGTAATCCCGCGCTTTGGGAGGCTGAGGTGAGTGGATTGCCTGAGCCCGCGGGTTCGAGACCCGCCTGGGCAACTTGGCAAGATCTCATCTCTACAATAAATCAAAAAAATCAGCCAGGCATGGTAGCGCGTGCTTGTAATTCTGGCTACTTGGAAGGCTGAGGCGGAAAGGATCACCGGAGCCCTGCAGGTCGAAG
>NW_007245720.1:214959-232821 GCF_000164805.1 Carlito syrichta
ATAGGTGTATTGCATCAAACAGAGAGTACTTTGAAGATGACTGAAGTTTAAACATGTAAGAATAAATACACAATTTTTTAATAAATAAATTCCATTTTAGGGAATTCCCCCTTGTATATCTGTCTGTACCTACCTGCTTAGTCCCTCATCTGGTGACTAGCCAACTCTTATACTCCCACCTTGCCTTTCTACCTCAACCAAACCCAGAAACATGCTTGTGCTTCCAGTCACCATTTCCTCAGCCTCATCTGGCCATTGGCAAAGTCAGACGGATAACAAACCGGTTACTCTTTATTGTGTTAGGAAGTGGGGATCAACAAGCTCATCAAACAAGCATTTGCATGGGCTTGGTTACTGAGTGGAAGGAGGAAGACAGACGCTTGGTGACAGAAGAGTAGAGAGGGCTGGGCACTCAGGCTTGGGGAATGACATGAGAAGAGACTGTTTATCCTAATACTGTTTTTGCTTTTGTTTTTGGATCAGGGATTATTCTCTGGTATATTGCTACTCAAAATGTGGTTATCACACCAGCAGCATCAGTATCACAATGGAGCTTATTAGAAAGTCAGAACCTGGGCCCCACTCCAGATCTACTGAATCAGAATCTTCATTTTAACAGGATCCCCAGGTGATTATACACCCACTAAAATTGGAGAAATACTGTTTTAGAGTACTAGGTTTGGTTTTTTAACTTTTAAAATAGTCCTTTCTCTTTCATCTTCATTTGGATTGAATAAATCAGTTTTCTTGCTACTTTCAAGTGCTAACAGTATCTTGCCCATTACTATTTTTGGTAGTGAATAATATGAATAACAGATACCATTTATTGAGTACCTGTCAGATACCAGGTATGTTTTACTGATGAGGAAATTGAGGTTCTGTGATGTGCTCAAGGCCAAACAACTAGTGAGAAGTGGAACTGAGACTCCCAGCCAGACCCATATGCCTCCAAAGCCCCTCAACTTGCCTCCATACAGTACACCCATATAGTTGATAAAAGTTAACCCAGGGTTTCCTATGAGGTACAGTGGGCAAAAAAGGAAAAAGGGCCTTCAGGCATGACTTCCCCAGAAAGGAACAACCTTACTTCTTATCCTGAGGGAGCTTACATAAACCCTCTCAAGGGCCAGAAATCATTGGAATTGGGGTCAGAAGCCAAGGGAAACTGGAGTGGTGATCAGGAGTATTAATGAAGAAAAAACTCTAACTCTCAAATCTCCAAGAGAAATGAAATTCTGGTGCCTGAGCCTGGGCTGGGTGGGGGGGGGGATTGCAACAAATCCATTTAGGGCTGCTCTGGGTTCTGGTTATTGCACTAGTCAGTGAGGGCATCATTTGGAGCCCCACTCTGATGCCTAGGACTGCTACATCATAGCATGCTATAGCTGAAAGGGTTATTTGTGACTATTGAGTTCAGTGTATTATTTTGAAGAGAGGAAATAGAAGCCCCAGAGAGAGTGTAAGTTGCCAGAAGTCAGAGTGAATTCATGGCAGATCCAGGAACACTGATCCCAAACACCACTTTCCCACCATTGCTAATGGGCTTCTTTTCTGGAGTTGAAGTTTCTGGCATGAAACTGGGTTTTCTTTGGGTCTGCCCAAGTGTCCATAGGAAGTACAGACCCTTGTAAATATTGTCCAGAATGTCTGTGAGTCTTTGTGTCTCAGTAGGACCTTCACCTTGGAAAATCTCTAAGTCACTTGCCCGCAGCAATCTAAAATCAACTGTAGAGTTGCTTCTCTGAACCTGGAGGCTGCTAGGCCTGGCTAATCTAAGCTTTCCTTTTCTAGGGCCCAGAGGACCTGCAGAGATGGCTGGGTGGGGTCAACTCAGTCCAGGAAGCACAGGAATTCTTTTAAGTATATGTGTCTGGGGTATTTTTCTCTCTCACTTACGTGTATTTTTAAAAATTCTTTTTAGACACCCGCTTTATCTTTCCCAAACATCATTTCCTTGCTTCTTTCCTGAGTTCTAGCCGTGGCTGGGGGCCCAGCTTCCTTATTGGCTTCTGAGCTGGGGGTGGGGGAAGTGGGCCAGGCACAGAGGAGGTTGGAGTAGGGAGCAGGGGAGCTGTTTATGCTGCTGGAACTGCCTTCCATCCTTCCTTTTGCCATCAGGGTGCTGGCTGGTTCCTGGAACAACGTCTTCATTCCTTCCAGCTCTTGACACTGGCTTTCATTCCCTAAGGCTGTGGCCACATCTAGGCCCAACCAGGCTGATGACCATACCTTGCCTTCAATGCTACACCTACTTGCTCTTGGAACTGGAACCTGACTGCGCCTAAGCCCCTTGGATCACATTGAGGATCTTGGGCCGATAGCCCCTCACCCCAGGAAGTCTTAACTGAGGACAGATGGGTCCCAGCTAAGGGAAGATACTGGCAGAGGGGTTGTCAATGAGAGTCTGAGCTAGCTGGACACCCTGCTTTCTCCTAAGCATCTCTTCATCCTGGGCAACTTTCATGGTAGGTATAGTCAGTAACCACGGCGGCCATGGCTGCTGCCCCTCCTCCCTCTCCTAATTGCTTTCTGCAATATCCCTTATTTTCTTTACTTCCTAGAAAAGGCATTTTGGAGTAATGAATGATGGGATTTGTGTTCAATGATAGTGCCTGAGCCAGCCTTAGGAGGAAGGGCAAGCGCTGGGGTTGTTGCCTCTACATCTAGGCCTAGAGCTGTGTGGTTGGTAGTTGGCATTTTCTTACCCCTCTGCTTATTTCTCCTCATCCCCTTTCCCCACTGCCTACAGGTTTCCTCTCTAGGACTACTGAGACTTCCTTGTTCTGACTGCTTTTTGAGGGAATTGCTATGAGAAGCCTCAGGTATACAAGCGTTGTAAGACAGACTCTCCTTTGGAAAGGAGGGGTCTTGTAATATCCTAGAAGGAGCTGGAGGATCTGAGTCTTGATTTCAACTCTGCTGGCTACTAGCCGTGTGCTCTTGACAAATCATTTAGGCTTTCTGTTTCTCTGTTTCTCTCCCTGTAAAGTGGGGATAATAATAACTCTTGCTACAAAAAGTTATAGTGACAATTAAACCAGTTAATGCATGCAAAGCTCTTAGTGCCTGGCACATCTTAAGTGTTCAAAAAAATGGTTTTTGTTGTTGTTGTTTTTAAGTTTATAGAATATCTATGTCAGGCACTATGCTGATTGATTTCAAACATGGGACTGCATTTAATCCAGACCAGAATTCATGAGGAGATGGTCCTCTTCCCCATTTTACAAATAAAGAATCTGCAACTCAGAGAAATAACTTGCCCAAGGTCACACAGCTGGAATTTGAATGTAACTGTGGACTGACTCCAAGTCTAGGGCCATTCAGGAATAATAATGGGCCAAATATTTGACTCTATGATAATTTCCTCTCCTTTCCCAAACTAGAGTTAGAAGGCTCTGGCTCCAGTTCCCTCTATTTGGATTTTTCTCCTTCCAGCCTTTGATTTTCTCCCAGTGTCCCCAAAACTTCACTGCCCTTTTCAGTCTCCTTTGGAACTGTTTCCTACTCCTGGGGAAGCCCCACAGAGAGTAAGGGGGTCTTTGTAAGCTATGTTCCAAGTATGGCAAGGAACAGTATAGTAGAACAGTGGATGGACAGTTCCGGGTACCCTTTGTGTGGGTACCATTGAACCATCAAAAAGAGCAAGTTTTGAGCTACCAACCACTATTATAGAACCTACTATTTACTGACCACTTGCTATGCATCAGGCTGTGACCCAGGTGCTTTGAGAATACTGTCTCTAATCCCTGCAATAACCTGGTCAGGTAAGGATTATTGTTCCCTCTCTCAAATAAGAAAACTAAAGCTCAGATGGGTTAAGTATTTGCATATATACACATCTAAAGTTGAAGAGTTAGAATTTAAAGACAGACAGACCTGCCTCACTCATTTTTGACTGATTGCCTTCCAGATGGGAATAGTTGGTAGGATGAGACTAACATACGTGAACTGATGATGAGCAAAATAAAATATCATATTTTTGTAGGCTACATTGTGAGGGCTAGATTACTCAGAACAAGCTCCCTGGAAGAGATGGACTTGAGCAATACCTTGAAGAACAAGTAGGATGTAGCTTAATAAAAGGGGACGGGGAGTTCCAAGCACTTGATATGCATTGTCTCATTTGACCTTTTAACAAACCCATTAGGTAGGTACTATGATCCCCATTTTATAACCATGAAAACAAGTGCTCTGAGAAGTGAAGTCACCTGTTGTAGAGTTTTGGATTCAAACCAAAGTGATCCAACTCTAAAGCTTGTGCTAGAGTCTACTGAAAAATCAGCAGCAAAGACACAGAATCAGAAAGGGGCAGAGCCAGTTGTAGGGTATGGTTGGGGCAGAGACTTGGGAGATTGAGCTGGGTGAGTAAAGATAGCTGATAGAAGACTTTTCAAGTCTAATCCAATTTACATTTGATGTGGGAAAGGGTAAAAAATAGGGAGCCAGTGAAGATTCTTGAGCCGGAGTGTGTATTAATTCAGTTGGCATTTAACATGCTATGATCTAAAAGCAATGACTGGAAGTAGAACAAGAGGAGACTGGCTGGCAGACTGCTGTAGTATTTTGGACATAAAATGTCAAGAGCCTCGACTAGAACAGGAGGTGATGATGGTGGGTCTTGAGAGGAGTGCTACAGTTCTGTGTAATGGTCACAGCACAGTAAGAATGGAGAAAAAGCAAACCAGGGACAGAAGAAACATAAAAGAAAACAGTAGAACTCGGTGTGGGATTGGACGACTGAGGAGAAGGTGGTATCAAGGCTGACCATCCACATTTTAGATCAGGGACTCCCCACATTTTAAGCTTCAATAATCCTGAATGTGGAAGAAGGGACACAAATATGAAAGGTTCCCTGTTCCCCACTCTGCCCTCAGTGCCTAGAAGCATAGTACATGATAGATACATATGGTTCATAGTACCTAGTAGTACATAGTACTGCTAGTGATAGATGCTTGAGAAATAGTTGTTGACTGGGCAACTACTTGGTAACAGCAGCTAGAGAGATTTCCCAGCAGCATGACTTTGCACGTGAGACTCCAGAGCAAACATAGCCCCCAAAGTCTTCTTTGCCTTCAGCCTCCCCTCTGGGCACTCTGAATCTGTAAGAGCTTAGCCAATATCACTGACCTACGTAGCTTTTCTGTCTCCCATCTCTCCCTCTTATCTTTATAATCTGACCCTTCCATCATCTCTCTCTCATTCTTCCTCCCTCTTGTTCTTTCTCTCGTGTTGCCTCCCATAAATCATCTCTTTATCTCCTGGCATTACCCATGTCCCACATGTGCTCTTCCCCATACCGTTCTTCCTGACTTGCAAGGGTGGCATCCAATCATGTGAAGTATGCCAGGGGGCACGAATGGGTCCTGTATAAATCCGTGAGTTCAAGAGTTGTGGCTACATTCAAGGTCTTGGCCTCAGACCTATTTCTCTTTATTCACCCCTGACTGCTGAGCAGCCAGTCTCTTCTGTCAGTCGAGCATTGGTGCCATTCGCCACTTTGTTCTATCTTCCTTCTCAGCATTTGAGGCTTCCTGCCACCACTTTACCTACAAAGTCAGATGTCTCACCTCTGTGTTCATCTTATCCTTCACTTTCTCAATGCCTTTACCATGCTTTATTTGGGTCAGCTCTGTCTTTTTCACTGATCTGTAAATTCTCAAAGGCAAAGAATTTGTTGGATTCATCTCTGTATGCCTTAGAGCTATATGTTGGAGGCACATAGTAAACATACAACAAATGCCTATTGAATGTATGAGTAAAAATTGGAGCATTGACAGCCCAGTATTGACTTGTTTAAACTTCTAAATCACGTACCTATTCCTTTCTCAGAGAAAAATGAGAAGATTGGCCAAGACTGATTTTTTTTCCTCAAAGAGAAGTCAGGGTAGGCTCACTAATCCTTGAGCAGCAACATTCATTTATTCTACAAATGTTTACTGAGCATCTACTTTGTCTCCAGCACTGTGATACATGCTTAGGACACTTGTGAATGAAACAGCCCTGTAAAGCTGGCATTCTAGATCTCTAGGATGAAGATTAGAGTACTGGGAGCTGAAGAGAGCCACTAAGATTTCCACACCAGCTCCTTGCAAGATGTTCTGCTTCACTGAAGGGAAAGAGGGCGTGGAGGTGGAAGTTGCCTGGGGAGTGGTTTTAGCTCTGGTTCCTTAAGCTGATTTCCTGTCCCTTTCTGGCTGTAGGAGAAACGCCCCTGTCAATAGGCCGCACTCATGGCATGTGGCCAAGCTGCTGGAGGGATGCCCTGAAGCAGCCACCACCATGCATTTCCCTTCTGAAGCCTTCAGCTTGTCCTGGCATTCTGGCTGCAACACAAGGTGAGTCTGGAGCCCTCCCCTCAAGATAGTCTGGAGGGTAGACAATTTGGACATTCCTCCTCCTCTGCTCTAGTCCCTGTTGTATATTCAAGTCTAGAGTGGTATAATGGAAAAGGAAGCGGGAGTCCAGAGTACCTGGGTTCAAGTCCTAGTCTCTTGCTAACTGTGACTTTGGGCCAATCCTTTTCCTTCTGGCCAATGTTTCCTGGAAATACCCCACTTGGCCTGCAAGACACTACACTGTCCTGCTTTGCATTCTATTTCACTAACTGTTCTTTCTCAGTTTCTTTTTCTAATTATCCTCATTACCCTGTCTCTTAATGTAGGAAGACCCCAGGGCTCAGTCCTGGTTCTCTATCCAGTGACACACTGGTACTTCATCCAGTGTTCATCACCTCTGTCACAGAGCCAAAACCTTAAAAAGAGGACCTCCCTGAATAACAGGCTCTATCTGCAATGAGAATCACTCAATTAGGGAACCTTGGTGTTGCCTGTTGTTGAAACAGCTGTTCAAGAGGAAGACGGTGTTTTCTACAAGCTCAAAAACCAGCAAAGGAGCTGCCCTCAGCTGCCTTTTCCCTTCTACAACAAGAACTTACCTCCAAGAAGGGATTTCTGTGGAGGAGGTTCAGAGAAGCTAAGGGTTGAGATTGTCCCAACTTAGTGACTTTATTTGGCATTAGAAGCCAGGGACACAGAAATACATTCTGAGTTTGCCTCCTGTTTGAGTGTGTGTGTGTGTGTGTGTGTGTGTGTGTGTGTGTGTATTTCAGCAGGAAGGGTGGCAGGGTGGGCAGCAGGTTCCTTTGCCAACAAGGTTCCTTTGATAGATTCCTAGCCCAAGAACAAGAGAGCCAAGCGACTAAGAGGCAAGGCAGGGAGCAAGAATTAAGGGAAGCTGACCTGAAGGTCTCATGGGCTGCTGCCACAGCTCATCTTTGGCTTTCTGGACTATGGCCTTTCTGAATGCAGCTTGCAACCTTTGAGGTTCTAGTCAAAGGGAGTTACTGGCATGATTTGGCTCAGTTTGGCCTTGTGTGTGGGAAATGGTACTTAAAATTCAAGATTGTGTCTGATCCTAGCCCTTCCCTTGATTTCCCTGCTTTGGCTTTGCCGTGGGGGATGAGGGAGGTGTGGGTGGACAGGATCTACTACGGTATCAATACTAGGAGTAGAGAGGATGCTGGTAACAATAAGCAAGATCGAAGCAACTGCTGTGTATTGAACCCTTGCTAAGTGCCTGGGCTGTGATAAGAGCTTTAGATATATTATCTAAAGCCCTTTGAGATATATATTACTATTATTCCCATTTAAAAATGGTATAGTAGAAGAGCTAAGACATTGGACTCACAGAGGTCTGGGTTCAACTTCCAGCTATGTTTTTTTAAAGCAGCTTGGTGAGGCTTACCAGTTTACCTCTCTAAGCCTCAGTTTCCTGAGTCGTAACGTGGAGATAATAATCTGTCCCCTTCAGCTTGAAATGAAACCTTGTAGGCCCATTATTGATCCTTAGTAAATAGTCAGGATTGCTTTTATCAAAAAAGAATAAGGGAACATCTAAACTCCAGCCTTGCCTATGCCAACAGATAGAGCTGGGTGAGCTTGAGTGAGTCACTGCCTCAAACTCTCTTCCCTTTGCAGGACTGGCTTTATATCAATAGTTCTCGAAAAGGTGGTATGTGGGCCAGCAAGGCCAGCAGTACCTGGGAAGTAGTTAGAAGTACAAATTCTCAGGATTCACCCAGACTTAAAACTCAAGGATGAAGCCCAGTGACATGTGTTTTAACGTGCTCTCCATATGATTCTGACACATACTCAAGTTTGACAGTCACTGATTTACAAAGTGGTCTGGCTGGAATTGAATCAGCCCTTTAGGGCCCCTCTCTGATGCTAATATTCTGTGATTGTCTCTGCTGGCAGAGAGCCACAGGCTGACTCCCTGGGGATAGGGCCAGCTCAGACTAGCAATTCAGATTTGCAGATGGCAGGGAAATAGAGGATAACCCCCATGGAGTTCTCTTACTTTTGGTATTTGGGGTGCTCCCTCATCCTTCTTTCACATGTCATCTTGTCTCCCATTTTACCATTTCCCTGTAGGGCCCCAGTGTCCATCTCCTTCCCTGTTTCCCCTTCTTCCCTTTTTGTCTTATCTCCTTCTCATTTGTGGCATGGGTGCCTCTGGGTTGTCCTGCCTTATCCCATAGCAGGGCTGGTCAAGGTGGGAAAGGGATCTCGTGACTTAGCTAACTAAGCAATATGTACCCTATGTCTTGCAGTGACGTGTGTGTGCAGTGGTGTCCACTCTCCCGGTACTGCAGCACTGAGAAAAGCAGCTCAATTGGCAGCATGGAGAGCCTGGAGCAACCAGGCCAAGCCTCATATGAGGGCCACCTTTTGCCCAGTGACCAGAACATGTATCCTAACCAGCGTGACTCAGCCTACAGTTCCTTTTCGGCCAGCTCCAATGCCTCTGACTGTGCTCTTTCCCTCAGGCCAGAGGAGCCAGCCTCTGCAGACTGCATCATGCAAGGCCCAGGGCCAACTAAGGCCCTCAATGGCCAGTCCAGTGTATCTGACACCACAGGAGGTAGCCGGCGCACCAGTGGGGGCCATCTGACTCCCAGCTCACAGATGTCATCCCGCCCACAAGAGGGATACTACTCAGGGCCTGCCAAGGTGGTCAGGGGCCCACCACAACCTCCTGTGAGGCGGGACAGCCTTCAGGCCTCCAGAGCCCAGCTCCTCAATGGAGAACAGAGCAGGGCCTCTGAGCCTGTGGACCCCTTGCAACAGGAGAAACCGAATTTAGAGACAGTGGCACTCCCAAGGAACCCTAACAGGTTATGTTGCCTCAGTGGACAAGACCAAGTGACAAGTGAGGGCCATCAGAACTGTAAGCTCAGCCAGACTCCTGAATCCAGCCAGCAGGGCTCTGAGCATGCACTGATGCAGGCCTCAACCAAAGTTGTTGGATCCCCCAAAGCCTGTGACAAAGCTTCCAGCATAGAATCCAGCCCACTCAATGATGCGTCAACAGAACTAGCTAAAGTTGCTTCTTTTGGCAGTCCTCCACAACTCATAGGACCCACAGGGCATCGCCATAGTGCACCTGAACAGCTGCTGGCATCTCACCTGCAACATGTACACCTTGATGCCAGGGGCAGCAAGGGGATAGAGCTCCCAGCTGGGCAGGATGGGTACCAGTGGACTCTGTCCCCTTTGCACAGCAGCCACAAAGGGAAGAAAAGTCCATGTCTCCCTACAGGAGGAACCCAGGACCAACCAAGCAGAGAAAGACAGACCAGACCAGTGGATGATAGGCCTTTGGGCTCAGGACACCGGAGCCAAAGTAGTTCCCCACATGGAGAGGTTGATGGACACCCTCCAGAAAGAGTTTTACTGTACCCAAAAAGAGCAGGCAGAGTAGGCAGTGAATTGGCCAGCCAGCAGGCCTCTGTCTCAGGCTCCCTTATTCAACAAGCCAGGGACTGTCCTTCAACCACTAAAGTAACTGGCGGCATAGAGGCACCTGAAGAAGGGGACAATGAGCCCAAGGAGTGTAACCAGCTGCGTGGCAGGCGGAATGGAGGTACTCGTGGCCGCTCAATCCAAAACCGGCGGAAGAGTGAGCGTTTTGCTACCAATCTGCGTAATGAAATTCAGAGGAGGAAGGCCCAGCTCCAGAAAAGCAAGAGTACCTTGTCACAAGTGTGTGACACTAAAGGGCCAGTGGAAGAGACTCAGGCACCCCCAGAAAATCCTCCACTCCCTGCCTCTAACTCATCTCTATTATCCTCATATAAAAAACCACCTAGCCCCAGAGACAAACTCTTTAACAAAAGCATGATACTCAGGGCTAGGTCTTCAGAGTGTCTCAGCCAAACCCCCAAGAGCCATAACTCCAGGACAGGCTTGGAGGGACAAATAAGTCCTGGTCAGAGTCCTGGCCCATCCTCTTTGGACCTGAACACCTGGTGGAAAGCATCTGACCCACCCTCCTCAGACCCTGAGAAATCAAAGGCTCACCATGGAGTTCGTGGAGGTCATTGGAGATGGTATCCAGAGCATAATCCACAGCCGCATGTGGCAGTAACCATGGAAGGTCCTTCTAACCCAAGTGACAACAAAGAATTGAAAGCTTCTACTGCCCAAGCTGGGGAGGAAGCCATCCTCCTGCCCTTTGCAGACAGAAGAAAGTTCTTTGAAGAGAGTAGCAAATCTCTATCTACATCTCATTTGCCAGGTTTAGCCACTCATAGTAACAAGACTTTTACCCAGAGACCAAAACCTATGGAGCAAAACTTCCAGCCAATGAGCTCCAGCCATAGGGAATTGAGGCGCCATCCCATGGACCAATCATATCATTCCACAGAACAACCCTATCATGCCAAAGACCAACGCTACCATTCCATGTCACCCCTTCAGTCAGAAACTCCCACTTACTCAGAATGTTTTGCAAGCAAAGGTCTAGAAAATTCCATGTGTTGTAAGCCACTGCACTGTGGTGATTTTGATTACCACAGGACCTGCTCTTACTCCTGCAGTGTTCAGGGAGCTGTAGTCCATGACCCTTGCATTTATTGTTCTGGGGAAATATGCCCTGCCTTGCTAAAAAGAAACATGATGCCAAACTGCTACAACTGCCGGTGCCACCACCACCAGTGCATCCGGTGTTCAACTTGCTATCATAATCCTCAGCACAGTGCCCTCGAAGACAGCAGCTTGGCACCTGGCAAAACTTGGAAACCCAGGAAGCCAACAGTGCAGGTGAGGACTGGTTCTTGGGTGGGTGAACTTCATTATTTCCTTTGTGAGGAGAAAGCTGGGTAAATAATTTGAAAATATAACAATTATAATTCCTGGAAACTATGCAGCCCTGGCTCTACCAGAAGGTAGCCTAGATCTTGAGCAAGACACTCAGCCACCAAAGTTGCAGTTGCATAATCTTTAGAGTTAACTACAAGTAACTTTTGCTTCATGAAATGGACACAACTGAGAATTATGTTCTGACTGTAAAATTGAGTATCTGAGTGACCTAAAGTAAGTCATCCAGCCACCAAAACTTGAAGTTATATGGGAAAAAATAATTTTTGTGTCATAAAATATCTAGTATTATGAAAGGTCTTATTGCCTCATCTCTAAAATGGAGGAGAATCATGACTACCTCGTGGGTCAGTTGTGAGAATCAAATGAGATTATGTACATAGAGTGCCAGGTCCAGTGCATGAAAAAAAATAGCACCTATTGCTTTCCATTTCCTGCTTCTAAAATTATTTGGAGCAGCAAAACTTGCAAATGTCCCCAGGCTTTGCTTTCATATATCTGACTTGTCTGTTTTTTAAAGGACAAATCCTTTCCCGTTTCCCTAGCCTGTCTCTGTTGGAGACCTAACTGGCTACTGCCACACCATGATTATGACCTACCATCATAATGCAAGCCACCATTATCCTTCAGGGAACTTCTGGGAGGACCCCCCATGTCCTTATCCGCTCACTGCCAGATGGCTGGTGCACTGAAGTCAGAAGTAAATTCCTCTGTTGAAATATTGCATAGGCAGACACTTTTTATTCTTTTATTTTTTTATTTTTTTATTTCTTTTTATTTGTTTGAGTTGGAGTCTCACTCGATCGCCCAGACTGGAGTGCAGTGGCCGCTCCCGGCCACTGCATCCTCAACCTGCTGGGCTCTGGCGATCCTTCCGCCTCAGCCTTCCCAGTAGCCGGAATTACAGGCATGCGCTTCCACGCCCGGCTGATTTTTTGATTTATTGTAGAGATGAGGTCTCGCTGCCCAGGCGGGTCTCGAACCCGCGGGCTCAGGCAATCCACTCACCTCAGCCTCCCAAAGGCGCGGGATTACAGGCTGAGCCACCGAGCCTGGCGGCAGACACTTTTTAAAAAATATTTTAAAGATGTGGGGTACAATTCAGAATTAGGTAGATAAGTGGTCATTGTACAGATAAAGTGTAGGCCTCCCTTTGGTCCCCACTTTGCCTGGTTTGAGATCAGGTACCCTTATTGATGTTGTGCACCCCCTCCGCCACCCTGGCAGTATCCTGCTACTGCCAATCCTTTCTTGTACTTTTGTGACAAATGTGATAAATCACTGAGTATGATAGACTCTAAATCCATCCAAGTTGCTGCGAAGTACATAATTTTGTCCTTCTTTATGACTGTGTAATATTCCATTGTGTATATGAACCGCTTTTTTAAATCCAGTCCACTTTCGATGGGCAGCACGGTTGGTACTATGTTTTTGTTATTTATTTATTTGTTTGTCTATTATTTTTATTTTAAAGATGTGGGGTACAATTCAGGGTTAGGTATACAAATTGTCATCATACAGGTAAAGTGTGGGCCTCCCTTTGGTCCCCACTTTGCCTGGTTTGAGATCAGGTACCCTTATTAATGTTATGTGCCTCCCTCCCTCCCCTGGCAGCATCCCACTACTGCCAATTCCATTCTTATAGTATTAAGATAATTGTTCAGAGTCTGCTTATGAGTGAGAACATGTAGTACTCAGTTCTTTGTCTTTGTGATAGATCACTTAATATTATAGACTCTAAGTTCATCCAAGTTGCTGCAAAGTTCTTGATTATATCCTTCTTTATAGCTGCATAATATTCTATCATGTATGTGTACTACATTTTTAAAATACAGTTCATTTTCAATGGGCAACACGGTTGGTTCCATGTTTTTGCTATTGTGAATAATGCTGCAATAAACATGTGTGTGCAAGTAGCTTTTTCATAGAGTGATTTGAGTTCCTTCGAGCATATTCCCAGAAGGGGGATTGCTGGGTTGTGTGGAAGGTCAATTTTTAGATCTTTTAGGAATCGCCAGGCTGTTTTCCACAGAGGTTGTACTAGTTTACACTCCCACCAACAGTGTAGAAGTGTTCCCATTTCCCCGCATCCTCTCCAGCATCTGTTGTTTTTGAGTTTTTGATGATGGCCATCTTGACTGGAGTTAGGTGGTATCTCAGTGTAGTTTTGATTTTCATTTCTCTGATGATTAGTGAGGCTGAGCATTTTTTCGTGTATCTCTTGGCTGCTCATATGTCTTCTTTTGAGAAGTGTCTATTCATATCTTCTGCCCACTTTTTAATGGCGCTGTTTATTTTTTCTCTTTGGGCCTTTGTCAGATACACAGTTCAGAAATAGTTTTTCCCATTCTGTGGGCTGTCTCCTGACTCTCTTGATGGTTTATTTTGCTTTGCAGAAGCTTTTCAATTTAATGAGGTCCCACTTGTCTATCTTATCTCTTATGGCATGGGCATTTGGAGTTTTGATCAGGAATTGGTATTGATACGGAAGTATTCCAATTTCTGTAAGGGTGTCTCCTGGGTTTTTTAAGGCGCTTATAGTTTGAGGTTTATGTTGAGGTCTTTGATCCATTTAGAGTTAATTTTTCTGTATGGTGACAGGTAGTGGTCCTGTTTCAATCTTCTGCTTGTGGTTAGCCAGTTTTCCCAGCACCATTTACTGAACAGGTTCTCCTCTCCCCAGTGGTTTTTGGTGGAGACTTTGTTGAAGATGAGTCGGTTGTGAAATTGAGGTTTTGTTTCTGGAATCTCTGTCCTGTTCCATTGGTCTATATGCCTGTTCTTGTGCCAATACCAGGCTGTTTTGATTATTGTAGCCTTATAGTAAATTTTAAAGTCTGAAAGTGTGGTAACTCTCACTTTCTTTCTTTTGCTAAGGATTTGGCTATTTGTGGTATTTTATGTTTCCATATGAACTTCTGCATTGTGATTTCCAAGTCTGAAAAAGATAATGTTGGTACTTTAATGGGTATTGCACTGAATCTGTAGATTGCCTTGGGTAGGATGAACATCTTAACAATGTTGATTCTTCTAATCCATGAACATGGAATATTCTTCCAGTTGTTTGTGTCTTTGATTTATTTGAACAGTGTTTTGTGGTTTTCACTGTAAAGGTCTTTCACCTCTCTGGTTAGGAAGATGCCAAGACATTTCATTTTCTTTGTGGCTATTGTTAATGGGATTGTGCTTTTTATTTAGTTCTCTGTTTGTTATTGGTGTATAAGAATGCAACTGTCTTTTTCACATTCGTTTTGTACCCTGAGACTTTGCCAAAGTCCTTTATCGGTGAAGGTAGGTTTTTGACAGATTCTCTTGGGTTTTCAAAGCATAGGATCATATCATCCACAAAGAGGTATAACTTAACTTCCTCTTTTCCTATTTGGATACCCTGATTTCCTTCTCTTGTCTTATTGCTCTAGCTAGAACTTCCAACAGTATGTTGAACAGGAGGGGTGAGAGTGGACAGTCTTGTCTTTTTCCAGTTTTCAGGGGGAATGTTTCCAATTTCTGTCTGTTTAGCATTGTGTTGGTTATGGGTTTATTGTAGATGGCTCTTACTATTTTAAGGTATGTTCTCTTTATGCCTACATGCTCAAGGGTTTTTATCAAGAAGGGATATACTGAATTTTATCAAAAACTTTTTCTGCATCTAATGATATGATCATGTGGCTCTTGTTTTTACATCTGTTGATGTATTTAATCACATGTATGGTCTTGTGGATATTGAACCAGGCCCGCATCCCAAGGATGAAGCCTACTTGGTCATAGTGGATTATTTTTGAGATGTGTAGTTGGATGCAATTTGCTAGAATCTTGTATGAGAATCTATGTTCATCAGGGATATTGGCCCATAGTTCTCTTTCTTTGTTGGATCTTTACCGGGTTTGTGTATCAATGTGATGTTAACTTCGTAAAATGATTTGGGGAGAGTTCCATCTTTCTTGATTGCCTGCAATACTTTCAATAGGATTGGTATCAGCCCCTCCTTGTGTGTTTTGTAGAATTCCACTGGAAAGTCGAGACAGACGTTTTTTAAATGACTTAGGGTATGAATCTGCTCAATATATATTCTTGGAATAAAGGAAATTTAGGAGACCAAGAAGCCTTATACAAAAGAGTACATACTCTATAATTTCTCTTTGTATGAAATTTTAAAACAGATATTCCATGGGAAAAAATCAGAACACGGTTTGCCAATGGGAGCTAGCACAGAGAATGACAGAAAGCGGGCATGGGGGCATGAGGGAATTTTGTGGGGTGATGACAATGTTCTATATATCTCGATAAGGGGTTGAGTTACACACATGTATTTGTCAGAACTCAGCAAATGGATAGCAAGGCTCCTAGACAGTCAGTGCACTTAATATTTGTGCATTTCACTGGAAGTAAATTTTGCTTAAAAGATTGTAAGTTGCCACAGCCATTGCCAAAACATCACTACCATTGCCTTGCTAAGCTATGGTGTGGCCATGTGCTCTTTGAGCTATGGCCAGGCCATGTTTTCTTAAGCTTCGGTCCCTTTCCCTACCTTGGGGAGGTGAATTACCTCTTTCTCTCTCTCTCTAATTTACTTTCTAAATAAACTATATTTTCTAATCTAAAAAAAGATTGTAAACAAATATCAAACTTTATATGAGATGCTGAAGTGTTTTTGAATTATACTGCTCTACACAATTTATATTTTCAGCATACAAGTCTTAAATGTATTTTGTTATATTCATTTCTAAGATCTCATGATATTTGGTGCTATTGTAAATAGTATTGTTTTCTTAATGTCAAGTTAAAATTATTTGTTACTATTATATAGAAATTGAACTTGTTATGTTGACCTTGTGTCCTGCAACCTTGTCAAACTTACTTATTAGTTCTAGTCGCTTTTGTGTAGATTATAAAAGCTTTGCTACATAGGTAGTCATGCTATCTTCAGATAGAAAGAATTGTGTATCTTCCTTTTCACTGTATATGTCCTTAATGGGGAGAGAGGGGAGACTTATTGCACTATCTAACCTCCAATACAATAGTCAGAAGAAGTGGTGAGCGTAGACATTGTTGCCTTGTCCTTTCTCTGTCACTATTAAGTTTAATGTTAGCTGTATGGTTTTTTTTGTTTTTTTGTAGATGCCCTTTAGTTGAGGAAATTCTCTTTTATTCATATTTTGCTGAAAGTTTTAATTAGTAGTGAATGTTGAGTTTTTTTTCAAATGCTTTTTTCTGTATCTATTGAGATAATCATTTAAAAAAATCTTTTAGTCTATTGATATGGTGAATTACATTGATTGATTTTTGAAATAAATACCAGCCTAATATTGCCAAGATAAATCCCACTTGGTCATGATGTATTATCCTTTTTATGTGTCACTATATTTGATTTGCTAGTATTTTGTTAAGGATTTTGCATCTGTGTTTATCAGGGATTTTAGTCTGTAGTTTTCTTGTAATATTTTTGTCTGATTTTCATATCAAGATAATGCTAGCATTAAAGAATGGGTTGGGAAATTGTCCCATCCCTTCCCTTCTATTGTCAGGAAGATTTTGTATGAAAATGGTACTATTTCTGCTTTAAATGTTTGGTAGAATTCATCCCTTAAGCCATCTGGGCCTGGATTTTGTGTGTGTGTGCAGGAAGGATTTTAACTAAAACTTCAACTTCTTTGCTAGATAGATATAGAGTAATTTAGGTTATCTAGTTCTTCATTGTAAGCTTTGCTAGTTTGTGTCTTTCAAGGAATTTGCCTATTTCGTTTAAGTTTTTTAATTTTTGAGGATAAAGTTGTTTGTAACTTACTTTGAAATGCATCAAGAATTTAAGATGGATTGGTGGATAAATAGAGTGGTTAATAGATACATGATGTGAGTGAATTGCCTGAGCCCGAGGGTTCGAGACCCACCTGGGCAACTTGGTGAGACCTCATCTCTACAATTAAAAAAAAAAAAAAAATTAGCCGGGCATGGTAGCACGCGCCTGTAATTCCAGCTACTTGGAAGGCTGAGGCAGAAGGATCGCCAGAGCCCAGCAGGTCGAGGCTGCGGTGGCCGGGAGCGGCCACTACACTCCAGTCTGGGCGACAGAGTGAGACTCCAACTAAAAAAAAAAAAATAGATACATGATAAGGCAAATATAGCAAAATTTTAATTGTAGACTCTAGATGGTAGGTATATGAGTGATCACTGTGAAATTCTTTCAACTTTTCTGTATGTTTGAAAATATTCATAATGTTGAAAAAAGAGAAGAATAAATATAAATATAAAATAATGGTTTAAGGCCATCAAAGCTGGAACCAGACTGTCTAGGTTTTAATTCCTTCCCCAGAACTTATAGTGCCTAAACTTTCCCATCTAAAAAAATGGAGGCAATAGCACCTACTTCATAAGTTTGGTTGTGAGAATTAAATGATGTAAAGTGTAAGGCACTTAGAATAGTAATTGCCAAATAGTAATCATAAGTGAGTTATTATCTCTCAAAGTAAAGGGAGATTTTGGCTTAGCTTGAGATATTTTTGAGAAAGAAGGGCCCACATGTAGACAATAGAGAAAGGGAGCTGAGGTTCAGAGGAAAATCAGAAGACGGTGCCTGCAGAGGTGTCATCCCAGGACCAGCAACTCTGTAAGGAAAGGAGGTACAAGTTTATATTTTATTTTTATTTCTTTATTATTTACTCTTTCTTTCTTTCTTTTTTTTTTTTTTTTTTTTTGGGGTTTGGGT